>NW_027016906.1:0-50876 GCF_036934945.1 Oncorhynchus masou masou
GGTTTCCAAGCTGGTCACGGGTGGACCTCAGCCACGCTCAAGGTCCTAAACGATATCATAACCGCCATCGATAAAAGACAGTGCAGCCATCTTCATCGACCTGGCTAAGGCTTTCGACTCTGTCAATCACCACAATCTTATCGGCAGACTCAACAGCCTTGGTATCTCAAATGACTGCCTCAGCTGGTTCACCAACTATTTCTCAGATAGGGTTCAATGTGTCAAATCGGAGGGCCTGTTGTCTGGACCTCTGGCAGTCTCTATGGGGGTGCCACAGTTCAATTCTCAGGCCAACTCTTTTCTCTCTTATATCAATGATGTCGCTCTTGCAGCATGCTCTTCAACCGATCTCTGCCCGCACCCGGCCGCCCGACCAGCATCACTCCTCTGGATGGTTCTGACTTAGAATCTGTGGACAACTACAAATACCTAGGTGTCTGGCTAGACTTTAAACTCACCTTCCAGACTCATATTAAGCATCTCCAATCCAAAATTAAATCTAGAATCGGCTTCCTATTTCGCAACAAAGCCTCCTTCACTCATGTTGCCAAACATACCCACGTAAAACTGACAGTCCTACCAATCCTCGACTTCCATGATGTGATTTACAAAAAAGCCTCCAACACTCCACTCAGCAAACTGTATGCAGTCTATCACAGGGCCATCCGTTCTGTCACCAAAGCCCCATATACCACCCACCACTGTGACTTGTATACTCTCAGCGGCTGGCCCTCGCTACATATTCGTCGCCAGACCCACTGGCTCCAGGTCACCTATAAGTCTTTGCTAGGTAAAGCTCCGCCTTATCTTAGCTCACTGGTCACCATAACAACACCCACACATGGCAAGCGCTCCAGCAGGTATATCCCACTGGTCATCCACAAAGCTAACACCTCAATTGGCCGCCTTTCCTTCCAGTTCTCTGCTGCCAATGACTGGAACGAATTGCAAAAAAATCGCTGAAATTAGAGACTTGTATCTCCCTCACTAAAATTAAGCATAAGCTATCTGAGCAGCTTACCGATCGCTGCAGCTGTACTTAGCCCATCTGTAAATAGCCCATCCAACTACCTACCTCATTCCCTTATTGTTTTTCTTTACTTTTCTGCTCTCTTGCACACCAGTATTTCTACTTGCACATCATCATCTGCTCATCTATCACTCCAGTGTTAATCTGCTAAATTGTAATTACTTTGCCTATTTGTTGCCTTACCTCTTTACTCCATTTGCTCCATTTGCACACACTGTATATAGATTTTTCTGTTGTGTAATTGACTGTACGTTTGTTTATCCCATGTGTAAATTTGTGTTGTTTTCTGCCACACTGCTGTGATTTATCTTGGCCAGGTCGCAGCTGTAAATGAGAACTTGTTCTTTACTTTTTCTTTTTTTTAAATTTTTTTTTTACTTTTTTCAGTACTTGGTCATACTGAGAGAGACTTTACCACAATAACATAACATTCAAAATAGGTGAATATTTCCTTTAACCATCAATCAACTACCTCCAGATATCAGTGCATCAGATCTCCCTCTCTGCTCTACTAAACCCTGCTTCCTGTCCCACATAGACTCCTCCTGCAGGGTTCATCTCAGGTCTCTGATGGTTTAGATGTTCTCAGAAGGAGGCAGCATCCCTCTATAAGATCACTGAGATGAGTTGATGAGAAGCCTCCTCTAATTCATGTGGAGTGGTTTGTCTGTCTCATTCTTTCTGTCTCCTTAACAGTGAGTCAACATGATCAGAATTCTTATCTCCATCACCATGGGTTACACAGCCTGGGCTGCAGGTATTCAGATCATTGATTTCATCAACTAATAATATCCTCATTTGATCGTTTTTTTTGTGTGTTTCAAGTGAATATGTTTCTTTATCTGTTGTTTCACCTCACTATCTCTCTCTCTCTCTCTCTGTCTCTCTGTCTCTCTCTCTCTCTCTTCCTCTCCCTAAAGGTTCTTCTCTCAGTTACCAGGTTCACCAGAGTCCTCCATCGCTTTACAAGAAACAGGGAAAGTCGGCTAAGATGGAGTGTTCACATAGTATATCAAGCTACAATCGTATCCTCTGGTACAAGCAATCCAACTACAGAGAATTTGTGTTTTTAGGATACATGGTAGGGACATCTGGATATCCTGAGTCTGGATTTGATATAGAAGGAGATGCTAATGCAGGTGGTACCAGCACCTTAACCATCAATCAACTAACTCCAGATAGCAGTGCTGTGTATTACTGTGCTGCTAGTTTACACGGTGCATCAGATCTCCCTCTCTGCTCTACAAAAACCTCCTCCCTGGTGTACTGTAGACTAATCACACCTGTATTAACATCACACTGTATCTGACTCTGATTCAATGCCAAAACACTCACCAGCTGGTCTAACAGAAAGGGGAGGTTCCCTCTGATATACAGGAGACCATGATACAGTATGGTATGATATCATGTCTTTCCTGTAGGTGGAGTTACAGCTCAACTAATCCATGTGGACTCACCAGACACAGTACCACAGTAAACTATGGTGTGTAGTAAGGAGTCTGAGAGTTGAAGATCCATGTCCTTTTGAATGTTCATCTGGACTCAGTGTTGAACTAACAATCTTTCACTGTTGGATATTTTTCTACCATTGAACGTGAATCTCTTGATCAGTCTTGAACACAGATTAGATACCGTCTAAAATAATCTATAATTCCATATGTTTCCTGTATGAATGACTATACCATGACTGGCCTATGAGGATCGTGACGTGGAGAGGTATGGACATGGGTGGGTTTCATGACACCTCACGCCCATCGTAAATATAAGGGAGCAGACGAATCCATTTTCCTTTAATGTCTGTGTGGGCTTTATACTGTATCTACCTCAGTTCTGTAACATGGACATTATATTTAACCAGCCAACATGGTGGTAACAATGATAGATGGAATATGAAAACGAATGTCGATTTTTTTTTATGATGTTATTAACAGTTAAACGAGGACGCTATAACGAAGAGCTTCCATAATGTGTACGTGATTTTTACATTATTTACATCGTGTAGAAAATATCCAGTTTAAAGAGAATATTTTTGTGACGATGAACTGTGAATTTAGTGATATTTTTTATATTGGTTCTAAACGAGATCATAGTAAATTGTAATACCTAATAACGAGCTACGGTCCAGGGAACACAGAGAGCATAAAGACAGAAACGCCCCTTTTGACACGAGGGTATGAAGCAAAGTGCGATAAGAATTAACATACTAACATTAACATACGAGGCTAAATTTACCACGTGCTGCAGCCGAGGTCCACGACTTGTCCTGACCCCGATACGCAACACGAGGTCGAAGACGAAGAAAAACCTCTGAACAATCAATACTATGTTAGAGTAGCTATTCTACATAGCTATTCTACGTAGCTATTCTATGTAGCTATTCTATGTAGCTATTCTACGTAGTGTATCTCGGAACGGGGATCTCAGCAGGACCCTCCGGCTATTCTCGTCAAGTCATCGGTTGTCTCCACGGCTACCCAAGCTGGGAGCGTCGATGCGGCTGATTAGCCATCCTCAGAAGACCCCTCTCACAGAACGAGTGCAAGGAAACAGACAACTAAGAGAAAGGACATTGTTGACATCTTGTGGACAATCAGAGTCTTACACCCGATAA
Source organism: Oncorhynchus masou masou (assembly GCF_036934945.1). Classification (NCBI taxonomy): domain Eukaryota; kingdom Metazoa; phylum Chordata; class Actinopteri; order Salmoniformes; family Salmonidae; genus Oncorhynchus; species Oncorhynchus masou. The sequence goes on from NW_027016906.1 coordinate 3,642, forward strand.
CGAAGTCTGCGGCCATCGAAAGAACAAGGAGTCGGACGAACCTATCCCACTTCAGCGGAACTCGGCCCACGAGGAAGAAGAAGAAGAAGAAGTCCAACAGAGATACCTAACAGAGATACCCAACAGAGACCTTCAACACGTAAATACAATACATGCATTACACTTCTTACCCATAAGAGCGACAGTTCGGAGCAAGGTGTTAGGGCTAGAACTAAGCGTAGTTTACAAATGCATCCAAGTGTTGCTTTTCTCTCTTTCTCCCTCTCTCTTTAAATCTCCATCTTGCTTAACATCTTTGGTATAGGGGGTGGTATTTTGACGTCCGTATGTAAAGCGTGCCCAAAGTAAACTGCCTGCTACTCAGGCCCAGAAGCTAGGATATGCATATATATATAATTGGTAGATTTGGTTAGAAAACACCGTTTTAGAAAAACAGTTTCTAAAACTGTTACGATAATGTCTGTGAGGACACCTACACCACCCAATGTCACAGGAAGGCCATAAAGATCATCAAGGACAACAACCACCTGAGCCACTGCCTGATCACCCCACTATCATCCAGAAGGCGAGGTCAGTACAGGTGCATCAAAGCTGGGACCGAGAGACAAATTTCATCCTACCACTGATTTCAATGGCTGGCACTTTTATAATATTGGGAAGTCGTGCCCGATTGCAGATCCTAGGGCTTCCACTAGATGTCAACAGTCTTTAGAAAGAGTTTCAGGCTGGTTTATGGAAAAATGAGCCAGAAATGGTTGTTTGTCTTGGTGGCTCCCATTTTGGCTGTAGTGTTTCCACTAGTGTTTCTCCGGTACATACAAGGGGAAACCAGCTAAACTGAGTTTGTATGGATATAAAAAGGGACTTTATCAAACAAAAGGACCATTTGTAATGTAACTGGGACTTCTTGGAGTGCCAACAGAAGAAGATCTTCAAAGGTAAGGCATATATTATATCGCTATTTCTGACTTTCGTGTCGCAACTCCCTGGTTGAAAATGATTTGTTATGCATTTGTGTGCTAGGCGCTGTCCTCAGATAATCGCATGGTTTGCTTTCGCCGTAAAGCCTTTTTGAAATCTGACACAGCGCCTGGATTAACAACAAGTTAAGCTTTACTTTGATGTATTGCACTTGTGATTTCTTGAAAGTTTAGTATTTATAGTAATTTAATTTGTATTTGGCGCTCTGCAATTTCACCCGGAAGGTGTCGTCCCACTAATCCGCAAGAAGTTAACACGTGTCATATTGTGTTGGTCCGCTATGGACCTGTTGTCATCGTACTAAGTTCAATAGCCCAGACTGTGTGTTTGTGTATCTTATGCTATCATTTAGCTTGTTAGTAAATTAATAATCAACTCAATTGGCGTGGTACGGGATGATTAGTGAGACCCAGGTTTTGTGCAGATTTAAAGGACTATGCGATGTTCAGAATGAGAATGATGGACTGCCATGATATCGAGATTCTGATATATTCTTTGAGTTCATTTGGAAACTAATAAACACACTTTAACCGTGGTGCCCCAGGTTACTAGGTTAATGGTTACATGATTTAATTTCATAAACATAGTTAATTATTCGATAAATAGCATGTCATCACGTTAACAATAGCAACGCCACGACAGTAGTTATAACAAACAGGTTTCTCTCTCCTCTTCAGTAACAGGTGACCTCCTCTGTTCCAGCGTTCTTCAGTCTCCATCTTCAGTATTTCAGAGTTCTGGAGAAACTGCTATCCTGTCCTGTTCACACACTCTCCCCAGCTACAACACCATACTGTGGTATCAGCAGGTGGTATAAGTAGGTGGAACACACTCTCCCCAGCTACAACACCATACTGTGGTATCAGCAGGTGGTATAAGCAGGTGGAACACACTCTCCCCAGCTACAATACCATTCTGTTGTACCTTGCTATGAACTAGTCTCACCACTGTACTGTACTGATGCTCAATTAATCCACCTAGCTAAATAAGAACTGTAAATGCCTTTATTGCAGTGATGCAAATTGAGCGAATTGAAGTCACTCAATTCAGGATTTTTTTTTAATGTTGAAAACCTTTTTTCAATAAATAGCTTCTCCTTTTCAGTTTGTGAAATCATTGAAATTACAGTGCCTTGCTAAAGTATTCGGCCCCCTTGAACTTTGCGACCTTTTGCCACATTTCAGGCTTCAAACATAAAGATATAAAACTGTATTTTTTGTGAAGAATCAACAACAAGTGGGACACAATCATGAAGTGGAACGACATTTATTGGATATTTCAAACTTTTATTAACAAATCAAAAACTGAAAAATTGGGCTTGCAAAATTATTCAGCCCCCTTAAGTTAATACTTTGTAGCGCCACCTTTTGCTGCGATTACAGCTGTAAGTCGCTTGGGGTATGTCTCTATCAGTTTTGCACATTGAGAGACTGAAATTTTTTCCCATTCCTCCTTGCAAAACAGCTCGCGCTCAGTGAGGTTGGATGGAGAGCATTTGTGAACAGCAGTTTTCAGTTCTTTCCACAGATTCTCGATTGGATTCAGGTCTGGACTTTCACTTGGCCATTCTAACACCTGGATATGTTTATTTTTGAACCATTCCATTGTAGATTATGCTTTATGTTTTGGATCATTGTCTTGTTGGAAGACAAATCTCCGTCCCAGTCTCAGGTCTTTTGCATTCTTCCAGAATGGTCCTGTATTTGGCTCCATCCATCTTCCCATCAATTTTAACCATCTTCCCTGTCCCTGCTGAAGAAAAGCAGGCCCAAACCATGATGCTGCCACCACCATGTTTGACAGTGGGGATGGTGTGTTCAGGGTGATGAGCTGTGTCGCTTTTACGCCAAACATAACGTTTTGCATTGTTGCCAAAAAGTTCAATTTTGGTTTCATCTGACCAGAGCACCTTCTTCCACATGTTTGGTGTGTCTCCCAGGTGGCTTGTGGCAAACTATAAACGACACTTTTTATGGATACCTTTAAGAAATGGCTTTCTTCTTGCCACTCTTCCATAAAGGCCAGATTTGTGCAATATACGACTGATTGTTGTCCTATGGACAGAGTCTCCCACCTCAGCTGTAGATCTCTGCAGTTCATCCAGAGTGATCATGGGCCTCTTGGCTGCATCTCTGATCAGTCTTCTCCTTGTATGAGCTGAAAGTTTAGAGGGACGGCCAGGTCTTGGTAGATTTGCAGTGGTCTGATACTCCTTCCATTTCAATATTATCGCTTGCACAGTGCTCCTTGGGATGTTTAAATCTTGGGAAATCTTTTTGTATCCAAATCCGGCTTTAAACTTCTTCACAACAGTATCTCGGACCTGCCTGGTGTGTTCCATGTTCTTCATGATGCTCTCTGCGCTTTTAACGGACCTCTGAGATTATCACAGTGCAGTTGCATTTATACGGAGACTTGATTACACACAGGTGGATTGTATTTATCATCATTAGTCATTTAGGTCAACATTGGATCATTCAGAGATCCTCACTGAACTTCTGGAGAGAGTTTGCTGCACTGAAAGTAAAGGGGCTGAATAATTTTGCACGCCCAATTTTTCAGTGTGGGGCTTCTTGTGAACAGCTGAATTAATTTATAGTACTGAGTCCCAAATGCTACCCTATACTCTATACAGTGCACTAATTATGACGATGCCCCATATGGCCCTGGTCAAAACTAGTGCACTACATAGGAAATAGGTTACCATTTGGGATGCACAATTTTGTATTTCTGTTTCACGTGGAAGGATCATTACTGTAATACCCATGTTTGGATTGTGATGTCATATCCTGTTTTTGTATCTTCCTGCCATGTGAGTTCAGAACATCTCAGATGTTCATCATGTTACGATTTCTCATTCCATTCTTACTTATGGGTAATAACATTCATTTAGGAATGTATCATTTATTTTGATATCCAGTATGGGCATTTCTGTTCATGTGTCCATCCATTGGGGTATAGGAGAATATCTTCTCTCCACCTCTACCCAGGTCTCTCTCTCAGCCTTGAGGTTCACCAGACTCCCTCTGAAGTCTTACTGAAACGTGGAGAGAACCTTCAGATCTTCTGCCACCATGAGAGAACTAACTACAGACTGATGCAGTGGTTCAAATCAAATCAAATTTTATTTGTCACATACACATGGTTAGCAGATGTTAATGCGAGTGTAGCGAAATGCTTGTGCTTCTAGTTCCGACAATGCAGTAATAACCAACAAGTAATCTAACTAACAATTCCAAAACTACTGTCTTATACACACAAGTGTAGGGGGATAAAGAATATGTACATAAAGATATATGAATGAGTGATGGTACAGAGCAGCATTGTCAAGATACAGTAGATGGTATCAAGTACAGTATATACATATGAGATGAGTATGTAAACAAAGTGGCATAGTTAAAGTGGCTCGTGATACATGTATTACATAAGGATGCAGTAGATGATATAGAGTACAGTATATACGTATGCATATGAGATTAATAATGTAGGGAATGTAAACATTATATTAGGTAGCATTGTTTAAAGTGGCCAGTGATATATTTTACATTATTTCCCATCAATTCCCATTATTAAAGTGGCTGGAGTTGAGTCAGTATCAGTGTTGGCAGCAGCCACTCAATGTTAGTGGTGGCTGTTTAACAGTCTGATGGCCTTGAGATAGAAGCTGTTTTTCAGTCTCTCGGTCCCAGCTCTGATGCACCTGTACTGACCTCGCCTTCTGGATGATAGCGGGGTGAACAGGCTGTGGCTCGGGTGGTTGATGTCCTTGATGATCTTTATGGCCTTCCTGTAACATCGGGTGGTGTAGGTGTCCTGGAGGGCAGGTAGTTTGCCCCCGGTGATGCGTTGTGCATCACCGGGGGACTGCAGTTCCCTCTCTGCACTCCAAAAACCCTGTGTGACACAATCTGTCTCACTGTAGTAAACTATTTAACAGAACACCTCCCTCACACCTGCGTTGAGGTCTGGATTTGATCCGATATACTGTAACCACAACTAGAATGAGTAGAACGGTCCTCCTCATTCAAGTCAATGATGTCATAATGGGTGGACTGGACGGTCCTCCTCATTCAAGTCAATGATGTCATAATGGGTGGACTGGCAGCCATCCTTTCTAGACATTATATCTCTGTGACTGTGACAATGTTCTGCAGTTACATCGCTGATGAGGTCACTTCCTGTCCCTCTTTCCCCTCTCCAGTCAGTTCAGATGAGATGCTGGTTAGGTTGTTGATGTTCAGCTCAAGACTCAACATGATCAGAACCCTCTTACTCGGTTGGCTCTCAGGTAATAACAGTAATCTGACTTCGATATGGTCACTTGTTTAGATGTACAGTACGGGTATTATGTATCTTCGTCTCTTACCTATGAACAATTAAAGATAATGTCTTCTCTCCATCTCTCCTCAGGTCTCTGTCTCAGTGTTGAGGTTCACCAGACCCCCTCTGCAGTCTTCAGCAGACCTGGAGAGAATGTTCAACTCTTCTGCCAACATCAGAAAACAGACTTTAGAGTGATGTTGTGGTACCAGAAACCACAAGGAGAAACAGCTCTGAAACTCATTGGATATTTGAATTTTAATTCTCAAACCATTGAGAGTTCATATGAAAAGCATTTTAATATGAGTGGGGATTTGGGTGGAGGTGGCCCAAAGAATGCCTCTCTGAACATGTTCAACTTGAGACGACCCCAACACAGTGCCGTGTATTTCTGTGCTGCTAGTAAGGCACAGTGTTGCAGATTCCCTGTCTACACTACAAAAACCTTTTCTCATTCACTGTCTCACTATATTATACTGAAGCAACACCTCCCTCACACCTGCACTGAGGTCTGGATTTGATTCAGTGCCAATATAATATAACAGTACAGCTGTCTTTGAACCTTTATTTAACTAGGCAAGTCAGTTGAAAACAAATTCGTATTTTACCCCAGCCAGACCCTCCCCTAATCAAATGGCATGTGAGCTCACAGTTTTCTGTCAAGGGGGTGAGGATCTTGCCTTGGGTTCCGTTCAGTGGGGAAGCGCTGCCTCAGTCTGAACACTCTAAAGTTTCTAAAACGGTTAAAATAATGTCTGTGAGTATTAACAGAACTGATTTGGCATGCGAAAACCCCGAGCACAATCCATCCAGGCGAAACCCCGAGGACAAACCATCCAGGCGAAACCCCGAGGACAAACCATCCAGGCGAAACCCCGAGGACAAACCATCCAGGCGAAACCCCGAGGACAAACCATCCAGGCGAAACCCCGAGGACAAACCATCCAGGGAGAAAAAAGTTGAGGTCATTTTCCAATATTTTCTATGGGACACCCTTATTATTAGGAGCCTGATTGCAGTTCCTATGGCTTCCACTAGATGTCAACAGTCTTTAGAAATTGTTAGATGTTTTTCTTTTGAGAAATGAAGAAGTAGTCCTTTGTAAGTGTCACTCCAGGTGGACTTTGTAAGTGTAACTCCAGGTGGACTCTACTGTTTTGGTGCACGTGAACTGGTGCTCTCCTCTTTGTTTTCTTTCGGCACATACATACATTCCTTTCTTCCCATTCCTTTCTTCCCACCCATGACCAGCTCGGACACCAGATTGCATAGCGGAGAAGGTACGGTGGGATTCGAAATGGTCAGTGATCTGTTTGTTAACTTGGCTTTCGAAGACCTTAGAAAGGCAGGTTAGGATATATACAGGTCTGTAACAGTTTGGGTCTATAGTGTCTCCCCCTTTGAAGAGGGGTTGACCCCGGAGGCTTTCCAATCTTTGGGGATCTCAGACGATACGAAAGAGAGGTTGAACAGTAATAGGGGTTGCAACAATTGCGGCGGATAATTTTAGAAAGAGAGAGTCAAGATTGTCTAGCCCAGCTGATTTGAAGTGGTCCATATTTTGCAGCTCTTTCAAAACATCAGCTATCTGGATTTGGGTGAAAGATAAATGGGGGAGCTTGGGCAAGTTGCTGTGGGGGGTGCAGAGCTGTTGACCGGGGTAGGGGTAGCCAGGTGGAAAGCATGGCCAGCCGTAGAAAAATTATTATAGAAATTCAGGTTTATCGGTGGTGACAGTGTTTCCGAAAGCTCTTATGGACTTTACAGTGTCCCAGAAGGAGGTGCTCTTATTCCTCATGTTTACAGTGTCCCAAAAATTCCTCATGGACTATTCCTCAGAAATTCTCATGGACTTATGTCCCAGGAGGATTTATTCCTCATGGACTTTACAGGTGACAGTGTTTCCTCATGCCCTACAGTGCCCAGTGGTCCTCATGGACTTTACAGTGTCCCAGAGGAGGTGCTCTTATTCTCATGGACTTTACAGTGTCCCAGAACGTTTTATTCCTCATGGACTTTACAGTGTCCCAGAAGGAGCCATTCATGGATGCAAATTTTATTCCTCATTTGAAAAAACTTTATTCCTTTGGACTTTACACACTGACTGTGTGTATTGGGACTTTACAGTGTCCCACTTTCCTCATGGAAAAGTTCCCAGCATTCCTCATGGACTTTACAGTGTCCCAGGGAGGTGCTCTTATTCCTCATGGACTTTACAGTGTCCCAGAAGGAGGTGCTCTTATTCGCTTTACACAGGATGTTTTTCCTCATGGACTGTTTGAAGGGGTGCAGGACTTTACAGTGTCCCAGAAGGAGGTGCTCTTGTTCCTCATGGACTTTACAGTGTCCCAGAGGAGGTGCTCTTATCATGGACTTTACAGTGTCCCAGAAGGAGGTTCTTACATTTTTGTCCCAGAAAGGTGCTCTTAGCATGTCCCAGAAGGAGGTGCTTTATTCCTCATGACTTTACAGTGTCCCAGGAAGGAGGTGCTCTTGTTCCATGGACTTTACAGTGTCCCAAAGGAGGTGTATGCTCTCCCAGAAGGAGGTGCTGGCTCATGGACTTTACAGTGTCCCAGAAGGAGGTGCTCTTATTCCTCAATTTCAGTGTCCAAACATTCCTCACTGGCTCCAGGTCAGAAGGAGGTCTCTTATTCCTCATGGACTTTAATGTCCCAAAGCCTTATTCCTCATGGACTTTATGTCAGCTCACTGGACTTTACAGTGTCCATGCTCTTATTCCTCAGCAGAAACCACCTCATGGACTTTACAGCATGCGCTCCAGCAGGTATATTTCACTGGACACACCCAGAAGGAGGTGCCAATTCCTCATGGACTTTACAGTGTCCCAGAAGGAGGTGCTCTTATTCCTCATGGACTGTTCTTCCCAGTTCTTATTCATTTGGGAGGAGGTGCTCTTATTCTCCATGTCCCAGAATTTGTTTGAGTTTTGCACATTTCTATTTGAAAAAACTAGCCTTTGCTTCCCTAACTGTCTATGTATATTGGTTCCTAACTTCCCTAAAAAGTTGCATGTCGAAAAAAACACTAGCAATGCAAACACTCAGAACAAAGAGAGCAGCAGTGGCTGGACTCTTCCCTTCTGAAACTTCCTGTTGAGAACAAGTGACAGGCTGAACCTCCCAACCACACGTACCTCTTTATTCCACACACCAGAATAAAGTACTTCAGCATCAAGAAAAGAATCTGAAAATAAATGACATCTGTACCAAAAACAATCAGTTTCATAAGGTGTTCATTGTTCTAAGGTGTCCTTTGATGGAATTTATTTGTTCCACGTTATTCATTGTTGTATCCTAGGACCAACAATAGATGTGTATATATTCAACCACAAGGGGGTACTAATGAGCTATGCAATGTTATTATAATTTATTTTTTAATTTGCATAACAGAACTACTGAAATTATATTCTTTCAGTGTAGATCAGGACAGGTTGAAATAGAGACATGACAGCCAGACAAGCCAGTGTCAACTGATTTACATATGAATGGAGTGGAAATTATCTGACTTCCTGATCTGTAAGGTTTATTTATTTGTATATAACTTTATTGTGTCAAGCAGATTTACACGTTTTATTTGCCATTTTTGCAACGTTTAAAGACATGGATTTCATATGTTAACAAGGTACCAAAAAAGTAGTTAGAATTAGAATTAATGTTTTCATTTTATTAGCCAAACAACTTGTTTAAACAGCAAAATTGTTTGCATAGCGTTGATGAAAAGAAGAAATTAGGCTGTAATGATCTCAAATTCTAATCATTAGGTCATCACACCGTTGATATAGCAACGGATGCTAATAGTTTATTAAATCCCATTGTGACGTAAAGGGGGACACTATTTTACATGACGGGCCCCAATAAATCAAGGTCTCAACTTACTGTTGCTAGGCAGAATACACAAGGTGCAATTTCTAAATATGATTGTGCAACAGCGGTTCTTCTCTTTGGTCACTCAATTAGCGAGGTCAGCTAATACATTTTTGATTTGTAAATTAGTCCAGTCAGCTATCTAAACTCGTATGACCGAATACCGCCCGGGAACGCAGGACATGTGCCCAGGGGATTAACGTCTTGGCAAAATGTGTAGAAATGCAAGAAATTAATTTGCTAACTTTTCCCACCACAGCACACATTGTTCCAGCCACGCTCCAAATCCTTCCTCTCCACGCCACGCCAGAACCCCCATCCGGGCCCAGCTTGGCCCCCTGATCCACCAGGCCCTCAGACGTTTTCCTAATGCAGATGGTTCTCCAACTAAATATTGTTCTCCTACTGCAGATGGTTTTCCTGCTGCAGATGGTTCTCCTACTGCAGATGGTTGTCCAACTGCAGATGGCTCTCCTAATACAGATGGTTCTCTCGAATAGAAATACACTCAACCAACTATACCTCCCTGTGGAGAAACCAAGAGTGTACTCAATCTTGACGTAGTCCACTCCCTCTTCATCATTCCTACTCTTCATCATGCCATTCCTTCACAGACTCACCTGGATTCCTGTCATTTCTGTCAAATCCCGGACACCACAATTTTTCCAGAAATTCAGGACCTTGGCCGACGCCATTTTCGGAAGCAATCTTAACCTGAACCCTTCCCTCCTCCACCTGATCGCCCAATGAACTATCCTTCTCAGTCTTGCTCTCCAGACCTTTATTTCTTATTGGACATCCTGGAAATGCTTCTGCTCTTTCCACAACAACTACAACATCCCCTTCCACTCCTTCGACCTCATCATCATCATCACCATCATCCATGACCTTCTCCATCTGCACGTCCACCATCCAAGTTTACCTCACGCCATAAATTTCTTTGTGAAACTCCTTACTGGTGCCTCCTGCCCTGCCATCTCCAGCCCAAAAACAACTCAACTCATTAAAGATCTTCAAAGAAGAGAACCGATCCTTTCTTCACTCTGCCTTCCTCCTCACCTCCTGAATCCATACCCTCAGATCCAGATATCTCTCCCTTTCAGTCGATGCTGTCCTTGAATCCATGTTCCTCCTCACCTTCTTCGGATTCCTGAGATGCTATGAATTTATCTCCGCTTCCATTTTCTTCCATCCTGCCCATCACCCCTGCATCTCAGACCTCACCTTTCAATCTCAAGACTTCCTCATCTTCAGCCTCAAAAGAAGCAAGACAGATCAGCCTGTCAAAACCACTACCGTCTTCCTGTTCCACCTCCCTTCCGCCTCAGCCGTTATGAACTTCTAACCTTCCTCATCCACCTCCGGTCATCCCTCACGACCCCCTCTTCATCACAGAAACCATCAATGTCACCTCCCACCATTAGTTCCATCTCATCTCCAAGTCCGTTTTTCGACCTATCACTTCTCCGGACACTCCTTCCAGATCAGTGCCTGCCGCCTCTGCTTCTCACCAAGGGCAGCCAGTCCACACAGTTCAACTTCTAGGCCGCTGGTCCTCCCAAGCCTACCACAGCCACATCCGATGCAACCTACAAGATCTCCTCTGAGCCCACAATACCCACTGCACTTGAACAATTATCCTTCAGTCCTGACTTTTTGTGGTTAGCACTGCACCAGCCACCTGCTCCGCTTAGGACACCTTCCCCAAACACCTAGAGTCCCGATCCCCACCAATCACACCTTTACGACTCCAACTTCAAGAGCAAACCTCTCCTCCAGCACCTACAGACAACCACGTCCCTTCACCAAGAGCACTCGTTCTTCAATGTCCTACGGACAACCACGTCCCTTCACCAAGAGCACTCGTTCTTCAATGGACAACGGACAACCACGTCCCTTCACCAAGAGCACTCGTTCTTCAATGTCCTACGGACAACCACGTCCCTTCACCAAGAGCACTCGTTCTTCAATGTCCTACGGACAACCACGTCCCTTCACCAAGAGCACTCGTTCTTCAATGTCCTACGGACAACCACACCCCTACCTGCTAAGCATTATGCTCCCCGCATCACCAAACTACCTCATCCACCCCCCCCCCCCATTCCCTTTCAATAAAATCATAAACTTACTATGTTGGAGGTGTGATCTGTACTTTGTGAAGAATGCCACTCTGAACGTTTTCAACTTAAAAGTAGACCCCAACACAGTGCAGTGTATTTATGTGCTGCTAGTTATGCGTCGTATTGCAGAACCACCACGTCTACACAACAAAAACCATCTCAGTAGTAGATTATAAAATAAAATTAAAGATCTTCCTCGCACCTGTATTCTAGGTCTGAATTTGATTGTGCCAATTTAACAGGGGTTTGTCATTACATCAGTGATGATGTCACTTCCTGTTCCTCCTCCTCTCCTGCCAGTTGAGATGGTTTGTTGGTTGATTCAGATTAGTTGGTTGTTGATAATCATCTCTGATGATGTCACTTCCTGTTCCTCCTCCTCTCCTGCCAGTTGAGATGGTTTGTTGGTTGATTCAGATTAGTTGGTTGTTGATAATCATCTCTGATGATGTCACTTCCTGTTCCTCCTCCTCTCCTGCCAGTTGAGATGGTTTGTTGGTTGATTCAGATTAGTTGGTTGTTGATGATCATCTCTGACAGTCAACATGGACAAAACTCTCATCATCTACACACTCTTTTGGCTCACAGGTAGTAATCTAGGAAATGAACATTTGTTTTAGATTCATAATATGGTATGATGTATATTCCTTTATGTTTGCCTCTGCTAGTGAATGTCTTCTCTCCATCTCTCTTCAGGTCTCTGTCTCAGTGTTGAGGTTCACCAGACTCCCTCTTCAGTCTTCAGCAGACCTGGAGAGAATGTTCAACTCTTCTGCCAACATCAGAAAACAGACTACACACTAATGTTGTGGTACCAGAAACCACAAGGAGAAACAGCTCTGAAACTCATTGGATATTTGAATTTTAATTCTCAAACCATTGAGAGTTCATATGAAAAGCATTTTAATATGAGTGGGGATTTGGGTGGAGGTGGCCCAAAGAATGCCTCTCTGAACATGTTCTTCTTGAGACGACCCCAACACAGTGCTGTGTATTTCTGTGCTGCAAGTTATGCACAGTGTTGTAGATTCCCCTGCCTACACTACAAAAACCTTCTCTCATTCACTGTCTCAGTACAGCTGTCTGATGCCACACTGCATTTTGTCATTACGTCACTGATGAGGTCACTTCCTGTTCCTCCTCTCCAGTCAGTTCAGATGAGATGAGATGTCAGGTGGTTGTCAGCGAACACTAAGGCCCTGTCTAGACTTGACATGCAGCTTTAGTGTTCTGATCATAGAGATCTGATCATGGAATTCCCAACACTTCTTGAATCTACACATACATTTAAATGTCCGTGTCCACAGTGTCTGGATTTGAGAGAGAGAGAGAGAGAGAAGGGGAGAGAGGGAGAATGGGAGAGAGAGAGAAGGAGACAGAGAGAGAAGGGGAGACAGAGCGAGAAGGGGAGAGAGAGAGAGAAGGGGAGAGAGAGAGCGAATGGGAGAGAGAGAGCGAAGGGGAGAGAGAGAGCGAAGGGGAGAGAGAGAGAGAGAGGGGAGAGAGAGAAGGGGAGAGAGAGAGAAGGGGAGAGAGAGAGAGAAGGGGAGAGAGAGAGAGAAGGGGAGAGAGAGAGAGAGAGGGGGAGAGAGAGAGAGGGGAGAGAGAGAGAGAAGGGGAGAGAGAGAGAGAAGGGGAAAGAGAGAGAGAAGGGGAGAGAGAGAAAGGGAGAGAGAGAGAGAGAGAGAAGGGGAGAGAGCGAGAGAAGGGGAGAGAGTGAGAGAAGGAGAGAGAAGGGGAGAGAGAGAGAAGGGGAGCGAGAGAGCGGCAAGTTTTGTGACCTGTTGCCACAAGAAAAGGGCAACCAGTGAAGAACAAACACCATTGTAAATACAACCCATATTTATGTTAATTTATTTTACCTTTTGTCATTTATCTATTTGCACATCGTTACAACCCTGTATATAGATATAATATGACATGGAGTCCCATAGGGGCGGCGCACATGTTATGTACTTGAGTGAAGACCCAAAAGCGGTTTTAACAGAAAACAGAGTTCTTTAATGAAAAACAGGAATGGCATAAATCCTCTTCCAACGTAGTCAATGGAACAAAAAGAACGTTAGTATAATGCAGGATGCACCTGCCAGGCAGACTCCGACAGGATAGGACAAGGTGGAAGCAAACGGGACGGCAGCTTGCTTCTGGCATCAAAAACACAAACAAGAATCAGACACTGAAAGTAGCAGGAACAGAGAGAGAAATAGAGACCTAATCAGAGGGGGAATAGAGAACAGGTGGGAAAGAGTGAATGAGCTAGTTAGGGGAGATGTAGAACAGCTGAAGAATGAGAGACAGAGAAGGTAACCTAAAAAGACCAGCAGAGAGAGACAGAGTGAAGAGAAAGGACAGGAACAGACATAACAAGACATGACAGTACCCCCCCACTCACCGAGCGCCTCCTGGCGCACTCGAGGAGGAAACCTGGCGGCAACGGAGGAAATCATCGATCAGCGAACGGTCCAGCACGTCCCGAGAGGGAACCCAACTCCTCTCCTCAGGACCGTACCCCTCCCAATCCACTAGGTACTGATGACCACGGCCCCGAGGGCGCATGTCCAAAATCTTACGAACCCTGTAGATGGGTGCGCCCTCGACAAGGATGGGGGGGGGGACGAGCGGGGCGCGAAGAACGGGCTTAACACAGGAGACATGGAAGACCGGGTGAACGCGACGAAGATAGCGCGGAGAAGAAGTCGCACTGCGACAGGATTAATGACCTGAGAAATACGGAACGGACCAATGAACCGCGGGGCCAACTTGCGAAGCTGTCTTAAGGGGAAGGTTCTGAGTGGAGAGCCATACTCTCTGACCGCAACAATATCTAGGACTCTTGGTCCTACGCTTATTAGCGGCCCTCACAGTCTGCGTCCTATTACGGCAAAGTGCCGACCTGACCCCCTTCCAGGTGCGCTCGCAACGCTGGACAAAAGCCTGAGCGGAGGGAACGCAGGACTCGGCGAGCTGAGATGAGAACAGCGGAGGCTGGTACCCGAGGCTACTCTGAAAAGGAGATAGACCGGTAGCAGACGAGGGAAGCGAGTTGTGGGCGTACTCTGCCCAGGGGAGCTGTTCTGACCAAGACGCAGGGTTACGAAAAGAAAGACTGCGTAAAATGCGACCAACAGTCTGATTGGCCCGTTCGGCTTGACCGTTAGACTGGGGATGAAAGCCGGACGAGAGACTGACGGAAGCCCCAATCAAACGGCAAAACTCCCTCCAAAATTGAGACGTGAACTGCGGGCCTCTGTCGGAAACGACGTCAGACGGAAGGCCATGAATTCGGAAAACATTCTCGATAATGATCTGAGCCGTCTCCTTAGCAGAAGGGAGCTTAGCGAGAGGAATGAAATGAGCCGCCTTAGAGAATCTATCGATAACCGTAAGAATAACTGTCTTCCCCGCTGATGAAGGCAGTCCGGTGATAAAATCTAAAGCGATGTGAGACCACGGTCGAGAGGGAATGGGAAGCGGTCTGAGACGGCCGGCAGGAGGAGAGTTCCCAGATTTAGTCTGCGCGCAGACCGAACAAGCGGCGACAAATCGACGCGCGTCACGTTCCCGAGTGGGCCACCAGAAACGCTGGCGAATGGAAGCGAGCGTACCCGAACGCCGGGGTGGCCGGCTAACTTGGCAGAGTGGGCCCACTGAAGAACGGCCGGACGAGTAGGAACGGGAACGAACAGAAGGTTCCTAGGACAAGCTCGCGGCGACGGAGTGTGAGCGAGTGCTTGCTTTACCTGCCTCTCAATTCCCCAGACAGTCAACCCGACGACACGCCCGTCAGGGAGAATCCCCTCGGGGTCGGTGGAGACCTCAGAAGAACTGAAGAGACGAGATAAAGCATCAGGCTTGGTGTTTTTGAGCCCGGACGATAAGAAATAACAAACTCGAAACGAGCGAAAAACAGAGCCCAACGAGCCTGACGCGCATTAAGTCGTTTGGCTGAACGGATGTACTCAAGGTTCCTATGGTCAGTCCAAACGACAAAAGGAACGGTCGCCCCCTCCAACCACTGTCGCCATTCGCCTAGGGCTAAGCGGATGGCGAGCAGTTCGCGATTACCAACATCATAGTTACGTTCTGACGGCGATAAGCGATGAGAGAAAAACGCGCAAGGATGGACCCTGCCGTCAGAGAGAGAGCGCTGAGAAAGAATGGCTCCCACGCCCACCTCTGACGCGTCAACCTCAACAACAAACTGACTAGAGATGTCAGGTGTAACAAGAATAGATGCGGATGTAAAACGATTCTTAAGAAGATCAAAAGCTCCCTGGGCGGAAACGGACCACTTAAAGCACGTCTTAACAGAAGTAAGGGCTGTGAGGGGAGCTGCCACCTGACCGAAATTACGGATGAAATGACGATAGAAATTAGCGAAGCCCAGAAAGCGCTGCAGCTCGACGCGTGACTTAGGAACGGGCCAATCAATGACAGCCTGGACCTTAGCGGGATCCATCTTAATGCCCTCAGCGGAAATAACGGAACCGAGAAAAGGGACAGAGGCGGCATGAAAAGTGCACTTCTCAGCCTTCACATAAAGACAGTTCTCCAAAAGGCGCTGGAGGACGCGTCGCACGTGCTGAACATGAATCGAGAGAGACGGTGAAAAAATCAGGATATCGTCCATGTAAACGAAAACAAAAATGTTCAGCATGTCTCTCAGGACATCGTTAACTAGTGCCTGAAAGACAGCTGGAGCGTTAACGAGGCCGAAAGGAAGAACCCGGTATTCAAAGTGCCCTAACGGAGTGTTAAACGCCGTCTTCCACTCGTCCCCCTCCCTGATGCGCACGAGATGGTAGGCGTTACGAAGGTCCAATTTGGTGAAAAACCTGGCTCCCTGCAGGATCTCGAAGGCTGAAGACATAAGAGGAAGCGGATAACGATTCTTAACTGTTATGTCATTCAGCCCTCGATAATCCACGCATGGGCGCAGGGACCCGTCCTTCTTCTGAACAAAAAAAAACCCCGCTCCGGCGGGAGAGGAGGAGGAGACTATGGTACCGGCGTCGAGCGAAACCGACAAATAATCCTCGAGAGCCTTACGTTCGGGAGCCGACAGAGAGTATAATCTACCCCGGGGGAGTAGTTCCCGGAAGGAGATCAATACTACAGTCATACGACCGGTGTGGAGGGAGAGAAGTGGCCTTGGAACGACTGAACACCGTGCGCAGATCGTGATACTCCTCCGGCACCCCTGTCAAATCGCCAGGCTCCTCCTGTGAAGAAGAGACAGAGGAAACAGGAGGGATAGCAGACATTAAACAGGTCACATGACAAGAAACATTCCAGGATAGGATAGTATTACTAGACCAATTAATAGAAGGGTTATGGCGCACTAGCCAGGGATGACCCAAAACAACAGGTGTAAAAGGTGAACGAAAAATTAAAAAAGAAATGGTTTCGCTATGATTACCAGAGACAGTGAGGGTTAAAGGCAGCGTCTCACGCTGAATCTTGGGGAGAGAACTACCATCTAAAGCGAACAAGGCCGTGGGCTCCCTAACTGTCTGAGAGGAATGTCATGTTCCCGAGCCCAGGTCTCGTCCATAAAACAGCCCTCCGCCCCAGAGTCTATCAAGGCACTGCAGGAAGCAGATGAACCGGGCCAGCGGAGATGGACCGGAAAGGTAGTGCGTGATCCAGAAGGAGAGGCCTGAGTAGTTGCGCTCACCAGTAGCCCTCCTCTTACTGATGAGCTCTGGCTTTTACTGGACATGAGGTGACAAAATGACCAGCGGAGCCGCAGTAGAGACAGAGGCGATTGGTGATTCTCCGTTCCTTCTCCTTGGCCGAGATGCGGATACCCCCAGCTGCATAGGCTCAGCATCCGAGCCGGCGGAGGAGGGTGGCAGTGATGCGGCAGGTGGCAGTGATGTGGAGAGGGGAGCAACGGAGAACGCGAGCTCCTTTCCACGAGCTCGGCGACGAAGATCAAACCGTCGCTCTATGCGAATAGCGAGAGCTATTAAGGAGTCCAGACTGGAAGGAACCTCCCGGGAGAGGATCTCATCCTTAACCTCGACGAGGAGACCCTCCAGAAAACGAGCGAGCAAAGCCGGCTCGTTCCAGTCACTAGAGGCAGCGAGAGTGCGAAACTCAATAGAATAATCCGTTATGGATCGATTCCCCTGACATAGGGAAGACAGGGCCCTGGAAGCCTCCTCCCCAAAAACAGAACGGTCAAAAACCCGTATCATCTCCTCCTTAAAGTCCTGATACTGGTTAATACACTCAGCCCTCGCCTCCCAGATTGCCGTGCCCCACTCACGCGCCCGTCCGGTAAGGAGAGAAATGACGTAGGCGATGCGGGCTGCGCTCCTGGAGTAAGTGTTGGGCTGGAGAGAGAACACCACATCACACTGAGTGAGGAATGAGCGGCACTCAGTGGGCTCCCCAGAGTAACACGGCGGGTTGTTGATCCTGGGCTCCGGAGACTCGGAAACCCTGGTAGTGGGCGGTGGATCGAGGTGGAGTTGGTGAACCTGTCTTGTGAGGTCGGAGACTTGGACGGCCAGGGTCTCAACGGCATGTCGAGCAGCAGACAATTCCTCCTCGTGTCTGCCTAGCATCGCTCCCTGGATCTCGACGGCGGAGTGAAAAGGGTCCGGAGCCGCTGGGTCCATTCCTGGTCTGATTCTTCTGTTATGTACTTGAGTGAAGACCCAAAAGCGGTTTTAACAGAAAACAGAGTTCTTTAATGAAAAACAGGAATGGCATAAATCCTCTTCCAACGTAGTCAATGGAACAAAAAGAACGTTAGTATAATGCAGGATGCACCTGCCAGGCAGACTCCGACAGGATAGGACAAGGTGGAAGCAAACGGGACGACAGCTTGCTTCTGGCATCAAAAACACAAACAAGAATCAGACACTGAAAGTAGCAGGAACAGAGAGAGAAATAGAGACCTAATCAGAGGGGGAATAGAGAACAGGTGGGAAAGAGTGAATGAGCTAGTTAGGGGAGATGTAGAACAGCTGAAGAATGAGAGACAGAGAAGGTAACCTAAAAAGACCAGCAGAGAGAGACAGAGTGAAGAGAAAGGACAGGAACAGACATAACAAGACATGACAGCACAATTGACTCGGCATCGTCCGGGTTGTGTAGGCCGTCATTGCAAATTGACTTGCCAAGTTAAATAAAGATGAAATAAAAATGAACAGTAAACTCCACCCACAACCTCTCACACAGACGTTATTGGCAGTTACCTGACAGAAAACACATGATGGACAGTTTCACTCGTGACACAGAAAGGACACCCTTGTCCGATTCCCAGCTCGACCCGTGCCAACCAGCTGTTAGTGGCCAGGGCTCCATGTAGAACCGTCCACTGGAGGTCCCCTGACCTCTTTGGTACGGGGAGTTTGAAGAACCACCTCCATCTTAAACTCACCATACTCCTGTTAGGCTCCTAATGTTCCTCACCTTAATGCAGGGGTTGAGAGGGCTTTACCTCTAACCCCCTCAAACTCCCTCAGGCTCGGGAGGGTCCAAAAGTCCTCAAATCTATCAAGTCCAACAAGCCCTTGCCACTCCCCAGTCTCTGCCGTCACCTGCAGTGGCGAAACATTGGTGGCCCCTCCCCCTTTGGCCAGTCAAACATCCCCCTTACCGGCTCAGACAGTGCCTCCTGGACCTCCTCCAGGAATCTCTCCATCAGCCTAAGAGATGTTAGTCCTGTTTGTTGTGCCAGGACTTCCAGGGTTTTTCAACCCCTCATCCCCCGTCAACCGCAGCCTCTACAACCCAGCCTTTGTAAACGCGCTGCCATCAGTCGCCTCTGCAGGGTGGCCGACTGAACCGATCTCAAAAGGATTTCTGGGTTGCGGAAGATAGGCTCCTCCCGCACCCACACCCGTCTCACCCAGACTGGCCTACTGAGCCACCCTCCCACCTTGACCATACATGATGCCCCAGCATACAACATCTTCACACAGGCCAAAAACCTTTCCCCAAACACACAGACATCCCATTAAACAGAAACTCATGGTCCACTTTTTTGTTTTCTTTTTTTTCTACTGTATTATTGACTGTATGTTTGTTTTACTCCATGTGTAACTGTGTTGTTGTATGTGTCAATTGCTATGAATTATCTTGGCCTGGTTGCAGTTGCAAATGAGAACTTGTTCTCAACTAGCCTACCTGGTAAATAAAGGAGAAATTTAAAAAAAAAACTCTATCATAAGCCTTCTCTTGGTCTAAAGAGACCCGTCCAAAGTTCACATTAGAAACTCTCAACAAGTCCAACATGTCCCTGATTAAGAACAAGTTCTCCAGGATGAGCGTCCCGGTACACAATATGTCCTTGTGTACTATAGAGTCCAGATGGGACTTCAGTCTGTTAGCGAGGACCTTGGCAAATATCTAGTAGTCCGCACAGAGTAATGCCACAAGGCTCCAGTTCTTAAGTTCACACACAAAGGAGAGTCTCCTACTCTGACGCACTCACGCAAAAGGAGTCCCTTCCAATTATTCCACAGAATTGTTCATAAAAATCCACAGGGAGTCCATCAACCCGGCATGGCCGGGTGACATCTGGGTTACGGCCTCTGCCAGTTCCTGGGACAACAGAGGAATGTCCATTTCATCCCTGTGCCAGAGATAGCTGATCTGCAAACGAAACCTGAGCACACATAGGATCACACAGTTCTGACCTATACAACTCCGTATTAAACTCCCGCCTATCCTATCCAGCACAGAGGTCACCCGCCCATCCGACAGCCGTAGACAATGCATACCCTTGGCTTCACCACTCTGTCTTTCCAAACCAAAGAAGAAGGACCTGGGCGCATGGAGAAGCTAGCTCTTACAAGTGCTCCCTTTGCTTTAACCTGGAAAAAAACTGCCCAGGTCCCTACGTAATTCAGCTAAATTAGCCTGGGGGCCTACATTGCCTTGCCCCACCAGCTCTACCTACACCTCACTGAAACTACGTTCAAGTTCCACTCAATATTCTCCTAGCCTCCGAGGATGAGAGAGCTGTATACTGCTGACAGAAAAGCCCAATTTGGACTTTCCCACATCCCACCATTGACTCAGAGACTCAAACTCCTCTCTTCCAATAGGATGCCTGCCGGGGCCCTGGTGAAATAGACAGCCGGGCCATGGATGTGTGGTGATCTGAAAAACCCACAGGGAGAATGGTAGCACCCAACAGCCTACTGCTCTGATTCCTGTTAAAACAATCAAGTCGGATTGCACTCACCATAGTCCCAAAGACCTTCACCCATGTACTCTGTCTTGTGTTGGGATGTCTAGATCTCCAAACACCCAATAGGTCGAACTGATTAATGATGTCCCTTAACATCCCCACCTCTCCATTTCTTTCTTTCGTAAAATCCATTGTACAGTTCCAGTCCCCGCCGACCAACAGCAGGTGCTCAGGTGCAGCCTTGTCCTTGGGGATTAGCGTTGACTCAGCGGCCTTGTCCTTGGGGATTAGCGTCAACTCAGCGGCCTTGTCCTCAGTGATTAGCGTCGACTCAGCGCCCTTGTCCTTGGGGATTAGCGTCGACTCAGCAGCCTTGTCCTTGGGGATTAGCGTTGACTCAGCGGCCTTGTCCTTGGGGATTAGCGTCGACTCAGCGGCCTTGTCCTTGGGGATTAGCGTCGACTCAGCGGCCTTGTCCTTGGGGATTAGCGTCGACTCAGCGGCCTTGTCCTTGGGGATTAGCGTCGACTCAGCGGACTTGTCCTTGGTGATTAGCGTCGACTCAGCGGCCTTGTCCTTGGGGATTAGCGTCGACTCAGCGGCCTTGTCCTTGGGGATTAGCGTCGACTCAGCGGCCTTGTCCTTGGGGATTAGCGTCGACTCAGCGGCCTTGTCCTTGGGGATTAGCGTCGACTCAGCGGCCTTGTCCTCAGTGATTAACGTCGACTCAGCAGCCTTGTCCTTGGTGATTAGCGTCGACTCAGCGGCCTTGTCCTTGGGGATTAGCGTCGACTCAGCGGCCTTGTCCTTGGGGATGAACGTTGACTCAGCGGCCTTGTCCTTGGTGATTAGCGTCGACTCAGCAGCCTTGTCCTTGGGGATTAGCGTCGACTCAGCGGCCTTGTCCTTGGGGATTAGCGTCGACTCAGTGGCCATGTCCTTGGTGATTAACGTCGACTCAGCAGCCTTGTCCTTGGGGATTAGCATCGACTCAGCGGCCTTGTCCTCGGTGATTAGCGTCGACTCAGTGGCCTTGTCCTTGGTGATTAACGTCGACTCAGCGGCCTTGTCCTCAGTGATTAACGTCGACTCAGCAGCCTTGTCCTTGGTGATTAGCGTCGACTCAGCGCCCTTGTCCTCAGTGATTAACGTCGACTCAGCGCCCTTGTCCTTGGGGATTAGCGTCGACTCAGCGCCCTTGTCCTCAGTGATTAACGTCGACTCAGCGCCCTTGTCCTTGGGGATTAGCGTCGACTCAGCGGCCTTGTCCTTGGTCGATTAACGTCGACTCAGCGCCCTTGTCCTTGGGGATTAGCGTCGACTCAGCGGCCTTGTCCTCAGTGATTAGTGTCGACTCAGCGGCTTTGTCCTTGGTGATTAGCGTCGACTCAGGGGCCTTGTCCTCGGTGATTAGCGTCGACTCAGGGGCCTTGTCCTCGGTGATTAGCGTCGACTCAGCAGCCTTGTCCTCGGTGATTAGCGTCGACTCAGCGGCCTTGTCCTTGGGGATTAGCGTCGACTCAGCAGCCTTGTCCTTGGGGATTAGCGTTGAATCAGCGGCCTTGTCCTTGGGGATTAGCGTCGACTCAGCGGCCTTGTAGTTGGGGATTAGCGTCGACTCAGCGGCCTTGTCCTTGGGGATTAGCGTCGACTCAGCGGCCTTGTCCATGGTCGATTAACGTCGACTCAGCGCCCTTGTCCTTGGGGATTAGCGTCGACTCAGCGGCCTTGTCCTCAGTGATTAGTGTCGACTCAGCGGCCTTGTCCTTGGTGATTAGCGTCGACTCAGGGGCCTTGTCCTCGGTGATTAGCGTCGACTCAGGGGCCTTGTCCTCGGTGATTAGCGTCGACTCAGCAGCCTTGTCCTCGGTGATTAGCGTCGACTCAGCGGCCTTGTCCTTGGGGATTAGCGTCGACTCAGCAGCCTTGTCCTTGGGGATTAGCGTTGACTCAGCGGCCTTGTCCTTGGGGATTAGCGTCGACTCAGCGGCCTTGTCCTTGGGGATTAGCGTCGACTCAGCGGCCTTGTCCTTGGGGATTAGCGTCGACTCAGCGGCCTTGTCCTCAGTGATTAACGTCGACTCAGCAGCCTTGTCCTTGGTGATTAGCGTCGACTCAGCGGCCTTGTCCTTGGTGATTAGCGTCGACTCAGCGGCCTTGTCCTTGGGGATGAACGTCGACTCAGCGGCCTTGTCCTTGGGGATTAGCGTCGACTCAGCGGCCTTGTCCTTGGGGATGAACGTCGACTCAGCGGCCTTGTCCTTGGGGATTAGCGTCGACTCAGCGGCCTTGTCCTTGGGGATGAACGTCGACTCAGCGGCCTTGTCCTTGGGGATTAGCGTCGACTCAGCGGCCTTGTCCTTGGTGATTAGCGTCGACTCAGGGGCCTTGTCCTCGGTGATTAGCGTCGACTCAGCAGCCTTGTCCTCGGTGATTAGCGTCGACTCAGCGGCCTTGTCCTTGGGGATTAGCGTCGACTCAGCGGCCTTGTCCTTGGGGATTAACGTCGAATCAGCGCCCTTGTCCTTGGGGATTAGCGTCGACTCAGCGGCCTTGTCCTTGGGGATTAGCGTCGACTCAGCGGCCTTGTCCTTGGGGATTAGCGTCGACTCAGCGGCCTTGTCCTCAGGATTAGCGTCGACTCAGCGGCCTTGTCCTCAGTGATTAACGTCGACTCAGCAGCCTTGTCCTCTGTGATTAGCGTCGACCCAGCGGCCTTGTCCTTGGTGATTAGCGTCGACTCAGCGGCCTTGTCCTTGGGGATGAACGTCGACTCAGCGGCCTTGTCCTTGGGGATTAGCGTCGACTCAGCGGCCTTGTCCTTGGGGATGAACGTCGACTCAGCGGCCTTGTCCTTGGGGATTAGCGTCGACTCAGCGGCCTTGTCCTTGACTCAGCGGATTGTCCTTGGGGATTAGCGTCGACTCAGCGGCCTTGTCCTCAGTGATTAGCGTCGACTCAGGGGCCTTGTCCTTGGGGATTAGCGTCGACTCAGCGGCCTTGTCCTTGGGGATTAACGTCGACTCAGCGCCCTTGTCCTTGGGGATTAGCGTCGACTCAGCGGCCTTGTCCTTGGGGATTAGCGTCGACTCAGCGGCCTTGTCCTCAGTGATTAACGTCGACTCAGCAGCCTTGTCCTTGGTGATTAGCGTCGACTCAGCGGCCTTGTCCTCAGTGATTAACGTCGACTCAGCAGCCTTGTCCTTGGTGATTAGCGTCGACTCAGCGGCCTTGTCCTCAGTGATTAACGTCGACTCAGCGCCCTTGTCCTTGGGGATTAGCGTCGACTCAGCGGCCTTGTCCTTGGTGATTAGCGTCGACTCAGGGGCCTTGTCGTCGGTGATTAGCGTCGACTCAGCAGCCTTGTCCTTGGTGATTAGCGTCGACTCAGCGGCCTTGTCCTCAGTGATTAGCATCGACTCAGGGGCCTTGTCCTTGGTGATTAGCATCGACTCAGCGGCCTTGTCCTCAGTGATTAGCGTCGACTCAAGGGCCTTGTCCTCGGTGATTAGCGTCGACTCAGCAGCCTTGTCCTCAGTGATTAGCGTCGACTCAGCGGCCTTGTCCTCGGTGATTAGCGTCGTCTCAGCGGCCTTGTCCTTGGTGATTAACGTCGACTCAGCGGCCTTGTCCTCAGTGATTAACGTCGACTCAGCAGCCTTGTCCTTGGTGATTAGCGTCGACTCAGCGCCCTTGTCCTCAGTGATTAGTGTCGACTCAGCGGCCTTGTCCTTGGTGATTAGCGTCGACTCAGCGGCCTTGTCCTTGGGGATTAGCGTCGAATCAGCGGCCTTGTCCTCAGTGATTAACGTCGACTCAGCAGCCTTGTCCTTGGTGAGTAGCGTCGACTCAGCGGCCTTGTCCTTGGTGATTAGCGTCGACTCAGCGGCCTTGTCCTTGGGGATGAACGTCGACTCAGCGGCCTTGTCCTTGGGGATTAGCGTCGACTCAGCGGCCTTGTCCTTGGGGATGAACGTCGACTCAGTGGCCTTGTCCTTGGGGATTAGCGTCGACTCAGCGGCCTTGTCCTCAGGGATGAACGTCGACTCAGCGGCCTTGTCCTTGGGGATTAGCGTCGACTCAGCGCCCTTGTCCTCAGTGATTAGCGTCGACTCAGGGGCCTTGTCCTCGGTGATTAGCG
Organism: Oncorhynchus masou masou; assembly: GCF_036934945.1. Taxonomy (NCBI): domain Eukaryota; kingdom Metazoa; phylum Chordata; class Actinopteri; order Salmoniformes; family Salmonidae; genus Oncorhynchus; species Oncorhynchus masou. The sequence goes on from NW_027016906.1 coordinate 28,245, forward strand.
TCGACTCAGCAGCCTTGTCCTCGGTGATTAGCGTCGACTCAGCGCCCTTGTCCTTGGGGATTAGCGTCGACTCAGCGGCCTTGTCCTTGGGGATTAGCGTCGACTCAGCGGCCTTGTCCTCAGTGATTAACGTCGACTCAGCAGCCTTGTCCTTGGTGATTAGCGTCGACTCAGCGGCCTTGTCCTCAGTGATTAACGTCGACTCAGCAGCCTTGTCCTTGGTGATTAGCGTCGACTCAGCGCCCTTGTCCTCAGTGATTAACGTCGACTCAGCGCCCTTGTCCTTGGGGATTAGCGTCGACTCAGCGGCCTTGTCCTCAGTGATTAGCGTCGACTCAGGGGCCTTGTCCTCGGTGATTAGCGTCGACTCAGCAGCCTTGTCCTTGGTGATTAGCGTCGACTCAGCGGCCTTGTCCTCAGTGATTAGCGTCGACTCAGGGGCCTTGTCCTTGGTGATTAGCGTCGACTCAGCGGCCTTGTCCTCAGTGATTAGCGTCGACTCAGCGGCCTTGTCCTCGGTGATTAGCGTCGACTCAGCGGCCTTGTCCTCAGTGATTAGCGTCGACTCAGCGGCCTTGTCCTCGGTGATTAGCGTCGACTCAGCGGCCTTGTCCTCGGTGATTAGCGTCGACTCAGCGGCCTTGTCCTCAGTGATTAGCGTCGACTCAGCAGCCTTGTCCTTGGTGATTAGCGTCGACTCAGCGCCCTTGTCCTCAGTGATTAACGTCGACTCAGCGGCCTTGTCCTCTGGGATTAGCGTCGACTCAGCGCCCTTGTCCTCAGTGATTAACGTCGACTCAGCGCCTTGTCCTTGGGGATTAAGCGTCGACTCAGCGCCTTGTCCTCAGTGATTAACGTCGACTCAGCGCCTTGTCCTTGGGATTAGCGTCGACTCAGCGGCCTTGTCCTTGGTGATTAACGTCGACTCAGCGCCTTGTCCTTGGGATTAGCGTCGACTCAGCGGCCTTGTCCTCAGTGATTAGCGTCGACTCAGCGGCCTTGTCCTTGGTGATTAGCGTCAACTCAGGGGCCTTGTCCTCGGTGATTAGCGTCGACTCAGGGGCCTTGTCCTCGGTGATTAGCGTCGACTCAGCAGCCTTGTCCTCGGTGATTAGCGTCGACTCAGCGGCCTTGTCCTTGGGGATTAGCGTCGACTCAGCAGCCTTGTCCTTGGGGATTAGCGTTGACTCAGCGGCCTTGTCCTTGGGGATTAGCGTCGACTCAGCGGCCTTGTCCTTGGGGATTAGCGTCGACTCAGCGGCCTTGTCCTTGGTGATTAGCGTCGACTCAGGGGCCTTGTCCTCGGTGATTAGCGTCGACTCAGCAGCCTTGTCCTCGGTGATTAGCGTCGACTCAGCGGCCTTGTCCTTGGGGATTAGCGTCGACTCAGCGGACTTGTCCTTGGGGATTAACGTCGACTCAGCGCCCTTGTCCTTGGGGATTAGCGTCGACTCAGCGGCCTTGTCCTTGGGGATTAGCTTCGACTCAGCGGCCTTGTCCTCAGTGATTAACGTCGACTCAGCAGTCTTGTCCTTGGTGATTAGCGTCGACTCAGCGCCCTTGTCCTCAGTGATTAACGTCGACTCAGCGCCCTTGTCCTTGGGGATTAGCGTCGACTCAGCGGCCTTGTCCTTGGTGATTAGCGTCAATACTCGGGGCCTTGTCGTCGGTGATTAGGTCGACTCAGGGGGCAGCCTTGTCCTTGGTGATTAGCGTCGACTCAGTGGCCTTGTCCTCAGTGATTAACGTCGACTCAGCGCCCTTGTCCTTGGGGATTAGCGTCAACTCAGCGGCCTTGTCCTTGGGGATTAGCGATCGACTCAGCGGCCTTGTCCTTGGTGATTAGCGATACAATCGGGGCCTTGTCGTCGGTGATTAGCGTCGACTCAGCAGCCTTGTCCTTGGTGATTACAATACTCAGCGGCCTTGTCCTCAGTGATTAGGACGACTCAGGGGCCTTGTCCTTGGTGATTACGTCGACTCAGCGGCCTTGTCCTCAGTGATTAGCGTCAATACTCAAGGGCCTTGTCCTTGGTGATTAGCGTCGACTAGCAGGGGTCCTCAGTGATTAGCGTCGACTCAGATTGTCCTCTGTGATTAGCGTCGACTCAGCGGCCTTGTCCTTGGTGATTAACGTCGACTCAGCGGCCTTGTCCTTGGGGATTAGCGTCGACTCAGCAGCCTTGTCCTTGGTGATTATCGACTCAGCGGCCTTGTCCTCAGTGATTAGCATCGACTCAGGGGCCTTGTCCTTGGTGATTAGCGTAGACTGAGTAATGGTGGCCTTGTCCTCATGATGATTAGTTGTCTGACTCAATGGGCCTTGTCCTTGATGATTAGTTGTAGACTGATGTAGCCTTGTAGTCAGTGATGGTAGTTGACTACTGATGGCCTTGTCCTCTGTGATTAGCGTGACTCAGCGGCCTTGTCCTTGGTGATTAACGTCGACTCATGGGCCTTGTCCTTGTAATGGGATTAGTAGTAATGATGATGGTAGTTGGTACTTGTAATGGTGGGGATGAATGATGATGGTAGCGGCCTTGTCCTCGGTGATAATGATGATGGTAGTTGTACTACTGATGCCTTGTCCTGGTAGATTAGCGTAATGACTGAGCAGCCTTGTCCTTGGGGATTAGTACTGATGTCCTGGGGATTAGCGTAGACTGAGCGGCCTTGTCCTCGGTGATTAACGTCGACTACGGCCTTGTCCTCAATGATTAGCGTCGACTCAGCGGTTGTCCTTGGTGATTAGTAGTCGATGTAATGGGGCCTTGTCCTTGGTGATTAGTTGTCGACTCAGCGGCCTTGTCCTCAGTGATTATGATGATGGTAGTTGTAGTACTGTCCTCTGTAATGGTCGACTAGTAGTTGTCCTCAGTGATTAGTTGTACTCAGCGGCCTTGTCCTGGTGATTAGCGTCGTCTCAGCGGCCTTGTCCTCCTGGTGATTAACGTCGACTCAGCGGCCTTGACCTCAGTGATTAACGTGACTCAGCAGCCTTGTCCTTGGTGATGTAATGGTGGTCCTAGTGTAGTAATGATGATGGTAGTTGTAGTACTTGTCCTGGTGGTAGGTAGTAGTAATAATGATCGACTCAGTAATACTTGTCCTCAGTGATTAACGCCGACTCAGCGCCCTTGTCCTGGGGATTAGCGTCGACTGATTGTCCTCAGTGATTAGTGTCGACTAATGATGATGGTGTCCTTGTTGATTAGTGTCGACTCAGATGGCCTTGTCCTCGGTGATTAGTAGTAGTAATGATGATGGTAGTTGTCCTTGGTGATGTAATGGTGGACTAGCGGCCTTGTCCTCTGATGATGGTAGTTGTAGTACTGATTGTAATGGTGGTGAGTAGTAGTAATGATGATGGGCCTTGTCCTGTAATTGATTAGTAGTAGTAATGACTGATGGGGCCTTGTCCTCGGTGATTAGCGTCTACTCAGCGGCCTTGTCCTCGGTGATTAGCGTACTCTGCGGCCTCGTCCTCGGTGATTAGTTGTCGACTCAGCGATTGTCCTCGGTGATTAACGTATGACTGAGCGGCCTTGTCCTCTGTGATAGCGTAACTGATGATGGCCTTGTCCTGGTGATTAGGTCGTAGTAGTTGTCCTGATGGTGATTAGTACTGATGTAATGGTGGCCTTGTCCTCAGTGATTAGTACTCAGCGGCCTTGTCCTCTGTGATTAACGTAGACTGATGTAATGGCCTTGTCCTAGGTGATTATTTGTCGTACTCATGCGGCCTTGTCCTTGGTGATGGTAGTAGTAGTACTGACGTAATTGGCCTCTAGTAATGATGATGGTAGTGGTAATACTCCTGTAATGGTTTGATCTGATGATGGTAGTTGTGTCCTGATGTAATGGTGGTCTAATATCCATCATGCTATCAGCTACCTACCTAACCATTAACAGTAGCTAAATTCCATCCAGATGCTCGGTGTAATTTTGTGGTACGTAACTCTGAAAGTAAACCTAAATTGTCAAATTGACCCCGCCCTACTACTGTGAATGGTGGTAAATCATGATGTGGTAGTTGCATTAATGAAGGAGTTGCATTAATGAACCATACACAGTACATGTAATTGTGGTTGAGCATAATGATGATGGCAGTTATGGGACAGATGTAATGGGATACAATAATGATGATGGTAGTTGTTGGACAGATTAGGGATGTAACTGAGGGGGCAGATTGTAGGACAGATTAGGGATACAATACTGATGGTAGTTGTAGATTCTGATGTACATGGTGGGATAGTAGTAGTAATGATGATGGTAGTTGTTGGACAGATTAGGTGGTATAGTAATAATGATGATGGTAGATTGTGGGACTGATGTAATGGTGGTACAATACTGAGGGGGCAGATTGTGGGACAGATTAGGGATACAATACTGATGGGGCAGATTGTGGTACAGATTAGGGATACAATAATGATGGGGCAGATTGTAGTACTTAGGTGATACAATACTGAGGGGGCAGATTGTGGGACAGATTAGGTGATACAATACTGAGGGGGCAGATTGTGGTACAGATTAGGGATACAATACTGATGGGGCAGATTGTGGGACAGATTAATGGTGATAGTAATAATGATGATGGTAGTTGTAGTACTGATGTAATGGTGGTAGTAGTAATGATGATGGTAGTTGTAGTACTGATGTAATGGTGATAGTAGTAGTAATGATGATGGTAGTTGTAGTACTGATGTAATGGTGATACAATAATGATGGGGCATGATTGTGGGACTGATGTAATGGTGATACAATACTGATGATGGTAGTTGTAGTACTGATGTAATGGTGGTAGTAGTAGTAGTAATGATGATGGTAGTTGTAGTACTGATGTAATGGTGGTAGTAGTAGTAATGATGATGGTAGTTTGTACTGATGTAATGGTGGTAGTAGTAATGATGATGGTAGTTGTAGTACTGATGTAATGGTGGTTGTAGTAGTAATGATGATGGTAGTTGTAGTACTGATGTAATGGTGGTAGTAGTAGTAGTAATGATGATGGTAGTTGTAGTACTGATGTAATGGTGGTAGTAGTTGTAATGATGATGGTAGTTGTAGTACTGATGTAATGGTGGTAGTAGTAATGATGATGGTAGTTGTAGTACTGATGTAATGGTGGTAGTAGTAATGATGATGTAGTTGTAGTACTGATGTAAGTGTAATGATGATGGTAGTTGTAGTACTGATGTAATGGTGGTGGTAGTAGTAGTAATGATGATGGTAGTTGTAGTACTGATGTAATGGTGGTAGTAGTAGTAGTAATGATGATGGTAGTTGTAGTACTGATGTAATGGTGGTAGTAGTAGTAGTAATGATGATGGTAGTTGTAGTACTGATGTAATGGTAGTAGTAGTAATGATGATGGTAGTTGTAGTACTGATGTAATGGTGGTAGTAGTAGTAGTAATGATGATGGTAGTTGTAATACTGATGTAATGGTGGTAGTAGTAATAATGATGATGGTAGTTGTAGTACTGATGTAATGGTGGTAGTAGTAGTAGTAATGATGATGGTAGTTGTAGTACTGATGTAATGGTGGTAGTAGTAATGATGATGGTAGTTGTAGTACTGATGTAATGGTGGTAGTAGTAGTAGTAATGATGATGGTAGTTGTAGTACTGATGTAATGGTGGTAGTAGTAGTAGTAATGATGATGGTAGTTGTAGTACTGATGTAATGGTGGTAGTAGTAGTAGTAATGATGATGGTAGTTGTAGTACTGATGTAATGGTGGTAGTAGTAGTAGTAATGATGATGGTAGTTGTAGTACTGATATAATGGTGGTAGTTGTAGTAGTAATGATGATGGTAGTTGTAGTACTGATGTAATGGTGGTAGTTGTAGTAGTAATGATGATGGTAGTTGTAGTACTGATGTAATGGTGGTAGTAGTAGTAGTAATGATGATGGTAGTTGTAGTACTGATGTAATGGTGGTAGTTGTAGTAGTAATGATGATGGTAGTTGTAGTACTGATGTAATGGTGGTAGTTGTAGTAGTAATGATGATGGTAGTTGTAGTACTGATGTAATGGTGGTAGTAGTAGTAGTAATGATGATGGTAGTTGTAGTACTGATGTAATGGTGGTAGTAGTAATGATGATGGTAGTTGTAGTACTGATGTAATGGTGGTGGTAGTAATGATGATGCTAGTTGTAGTACTGATGTAATGGTGGTAGTAGTAGTAATGATGATGGTAGTTGTAGTACTGATGTTATGGTGGTAGTAGTAGTAGTAATGATGATGGTAGTTGTAGTACTGATGTAATGGTGGTAGTAGTAGTAGTAATGATGATGGTAGTTGTAGTACTGATGTAATGGTGGTAGTAGTAATGATGATTGTAGTTGTAGTACTGATGTAATGGTGGTAGTAGTAGTAGTAATGATGATGGTAGTTGTAGTACTGATGTAATGGTGGTAGTAGTAATGATGATGGTAGTTGTAGTACTGATGTAATGGTGGTAGTAGTAATGATGATGGTAGTTGTAGTACTGATGTAATGGTGGTGGTAGTAGTAGTAATGATGATGGTAGTTGTAGTACTGATGTAATGGTGGTAGTAGTAGTAGTAATGATGATGGTAGTTGTAGTACTGATATAATGGTGGTAGTAGTAGTAGTAATGATGATGGTAGTTGTAGTACTGATGTAATGGTGGTAGTAGTAATGATGATGGTAGTTGTAGTACTGATATAATGGTGGTAGTAGTAATGACGATGTTAGTTGTAGTACTGATGTAATGGTGGTAGTTGTAGTACTGATGTAATTGTGGTGGTAGTAGTAGTAATGATGATGGTAGTTGTAGTACTGATATAATGGTGGTAGTTGTAGTAGTAATGATGATGGTAGTTGTAGTACTGATGTAATGGTGGTAGTAGTAGTAGTAATGATGATGGTAGTTGTAGTACTGATATAATGGTGGTAGTTGTAGTAGTAATGATGATGGTAGTTGTAGTACTGATGTAATGGTGGTAGTAGTAATGATGATGGTAGTTGTAGTACTGATGTAATGGTGGTGTAGTAGTAATGAAGATGGTAGTTGTAGTACTGATGTAATGGTGGTAGTAGTAGTAATGATGATGGTAGTTGTAGTACTGATGTAATGGTGGTAGTAGTAGTAATGATGATGGTAGTTGTAGTACTGATGTAATGGTGGTAGTAGTAATGATGATGGTAGTTGTAGTACTGATGTAATGGTGGTAGTAGTAGTAGTAATGATGATGGTAGTTGTAGTACTGATGTAATGGTGGTAGTAGTAGTAGTAGTAATGATGATGGTAGTTGTAGTACTGATGTAATGGTGGTAGTAGTAGTAGTAATGATGATGGTAGTTGTAGTACTGATGTAATGGTGGTAGTAGTAGTAGCAATGATGATGGTAGTTGTAGTATTGATGTAATGTTGGTAGTAGTAATGATGATGGTATTTGTAGTACTGATGTAATGGTGGTAGTAGTAATGATGATGGTAGTTGTAGTACTGATGTAATGGTGGTAGTAGTAATGATGATGGTAGTTGTAGTACTGATGTAATGGTGGTAGTAGTAGTAATGATGATGGTAGTTGTAGTACTGATGTAATGGTGGTAGTAGTCGTAATGATGATGGTAGTTGTAGTACTGATGTAATGGTGAGGATGACAGTTAATTGTTAATTATAAATTTGTTATAGTTTCATTTCCCATGATTAGCCTTCTATATTTACTATATTTCTACTTTTGACTGATTACCATTTGTATTGTTATTTTTTTTTAATCAATATTTGTATTATTATTGACTACCATTTTGTATTCTTTTTATTATTCATAGTTTCATTACTATATCTATTGTAATATATTGTATACATTGTTGCTTTGGCAATATTGACGTAATGTTTCACATGCCAAAAAAGCAGCTTGAATATTAGAAAGAGAAGGAGAGAGAGGAGTGGAGAAAGAGTAATGGGGAGAGAGAGAAAGGAGAAAGTACTGATGTAATGGTGGTAGTAGAGTAGTAATGATGAGGTAGTTGAGTAGATGAGGTAGAGATGATAGAGAGGGGCGAGAGAGAGAGAGAGAGAGAGAGGATATAGAGAATGGGGGTAGAGAGAGAGAAGATGATGGAGTTGATAGAGAGAATGGTGGTAGAGAGAGTAATGGAGATAGAGAGAGTGGGGTACGAGAGAGAGGTAGTAGAGAGAGAGAGATGGTAGTTGTAGAGAGAGGGGGTAGAGAGAATGAGAGGAAGTTGAGAGTACTGATGTAATGGTGGGGTAGTAGTAGTAATGATGAGACAGTTGTAGTACTGATGTGATGGTGAGAGAGAAGAGCGCGAGAGAGATGCTAGAAAGAGAGAGAGTAATGGTGAGAGAAGAGGGGGAGAGGGAGAGAGAGACAGAGAGAGACAGATGAATGGTGGTAGGTTAGAGGGAGAGAGACAGAGATGAGGTTGAGAGATGTAATGAGCAGAGCATATGTATCTGCCAATCAAAGTCACTGTGATGATGTACTTTCCCCTTGTCTGTCTCTGTGTGAAGTTTAACAGATAATCTGCTCTTTTCTCTCCGTAGTGGTGACAGTCACCATGATCCTCGCTGTCTGTTTGGTATCACTATGTCTCACAGGTAAGACTAAAGACCATAGTAATATTTTAAGGTACCAGACATTTCGTGGTCATGGAGGGCATCTGTGTTGGCTAGCAGTTATGTCTCGTTTGGATACATACAAACCTATTGACAATCAATTCATAGGTCAATTTAGATTCACAAACATTTGATAATATCCTCTTCCTCCTCTTCCTCCCCTCTTCACTTCCTCCTCCTCTTCCTCCTCTTCCTCCCCTCCCATGGTGGTCTAGGTACCAGAGTTGTCCAGACTCCTGCTGCCTTGGTAGACCCCAGGAGACTCCACTGTTCTCACACTATAAAAGACTATGATGTTATCCTCTGGTACAGACAGTCTCATTCTCAGGACAGACAGCTACAACTGCTGGGGTACCTTTACAGAGACAACAAAAGCCCAGAATCTAGTTTCAAGGACCAAATGAAATTGAGAGGAAACGCAGAACAGTATTGTGATTTCCAACCTGACTCAAGAAGACAGTGCAGTGTATTTCTGTGCTGCTAGAGAGCACCGTGCAGCAGATCCTGTCTCAGCCCTACAAAAACCACATCTCAAATACAAAGTCACACCTCACACCTCCACTGAACCATATAAACATCCTCACTACTAAACATCCTCAATACTAAACATCCTCAATACTAAACATCCTCACTACTAAACATCCTCAATACTAAACATCCTCAATACTAAACATCCTCAATACTAAACATCCTCACTACTAAACATCCTCAATACTAAACATCCTCAATACTAAACATCCTCAACACTAAACATCCTCAATACTAAACATCCTCAATACTAAACATCCTCACTACTAAACATCCTCAATACTAAACATCCTCAATACTAAACATCCTCAATACTAAACATCCTCAATACTAAACATCCTCATTACTAAACATCCTCAACACTAAACATCCTCAATACTAAACATCCTCAATACTAAACATCCTCAATACTAAACATCCTCATTACTAAACATCCTCAACACTAAACATCCTCAATACTAAACATCCTCATTACTAAACATCCTCATTACTAAACATCCTCATTACTAAACATCCTCATTACTAAACATCCTCAACACTAAACATCCTCAATACTAAACATCCTCATTACTAAACATCCTCAATACTAAACATCCTCAATACTAAACATCCTCATTACTAAACATCCTCAATACTAAACATCCTCAATACTAAACATCCTCATTACTAAACATCCTCATTACTAAACATCCTCAAAACTAAACATCCTCAATACTAAACATCCTCATTACTAAACATCCTCAACACTAAACATCCTCAACACTAAACATCCTCATTACTAAACATCCTCATTACTAAACATCCTCATTACTAAACATCCGCAATACTAAACATCCTCAATACTAAACATCCTCAATACTAAACATCCTCATTACTAAACATCCTCATTACTAAACATCCTCAATACTAAACATCCTCAATACTAAACATCCTCATTACTAAACATCCTCAACACTAAACATCCTCAATACTAAACATCCTCATTACTAAACATCCTCATTACTAAACATCCTCATTACTAAACATCCTCAACACTAAACATCCTCAATACTAAACATCCTCAATACTAAACATCCTCAATACTAAACATCCTCAACACTAAACATCCTCAATACTAAACATCCTCAATACTAAACATCCTCACTACTAAACATCCTCAATGATAAACATCCTCAATACTAAACATCCTCAATACTAAACATCCTCAATACTAAACATCCTCATTACTAAACATCCTCAACACTAAACATCCTCAATACTAAACATCCTCATTACTAAACATCCTCATTACTAAACATCCTCATTACTAAACATCCTCAACACTAAACATCCTCAATACTAAACATCCTCATTACTAAACATCCTCAATACTAAACATCCTCAATACTAAACATCCTCATTACTAAACATCCTCAATACTAAACATCCTCAATACTAAACATCCTCATTACTAAACATCCTCATTACTAAACATCCTCATTACTAAACATCCTCAAAACTAAACATCCTCAATACTAAACATCCTCATTACTAAACATCCTCAACACTAAACATCCTCAATACTAAACATCCTCAATACTAAACATCCTCATTACTAAACATCCTCATTACTAAACATCCTCATTACTAAACATCCGTTTCCAATACTAAACATCCTCAATACTAAACATCCTCAATACTAAACATCCTCATTACTAAACATCCTCATTACTAAACATCCTCAATACTAAACATCCTCAATACTAAACATCCTCATTACTAAACATCCTCAACACTAAACATCCTCAATACTAAACATCCTCATTACTAAACATCCTCATTACTAAACATCCTCATTACTAAACATCCTCAACACTAAACATCCTCAATACTAAACATCCTCAATACTAAACATCCTCAATACTAAACATCCTCATTACTAAACATCCTCAATACTAAACATCCTCAATACTAAACATCCTCATTACTAAACATCCTCATTACTAAACATCCTCATTACTAAACATCCTCAATACTAAACATCCTCAATACTAAACATCCTCATTACTAAACATCCTCAACACTAAACATCCTCAATACTAAACATCCTCATTACTAAACATCCTCATTACTAAACATCCTCATTACTAAACATCCGCAATACTAAACATCCTCAATACTAAACATCCTCAATACTAAACATCCTCATTACTAAACATCCTCATTACTAAACATCCTCAATACTAAACATCCTCAATACTAAACATCCTCAATACTAAACATCCTCAATACTAAACATCCTGCAACATTTAGGATTTATTTTCTTCAAAATAAAGAGGCCTTTCTTTTTTGCAAATTCTGTTTTGTTTTATGTTATGGTACCACTACCTTCCAGCTGATCCAGCAGAGGGCACTAATGTTCCACTGTACTGTAAGCCGATAGGTCAGCTATAAGCTCCTCCCACCTCAGAACAAAGACTCTGAACACTTCATACCATAGACATAGATCTAACTCTACAGCTCAGACAGACAAACGGACAGACAGACAGACAGCATGATCAGAGTTCTCCTCACGGCTACTGTTTCACTCCTCTGGCTCACAGGTGAGGATAAGGTTCATTATTAGGTGAAGGTAAGGTTCATTATCAGGTGAAGGTAAGGTTCAGTATATCAGGTGAAGGTAAGGTTCAGTATATCAGGTGAAGGTGAGGTTCAGTATATCAGGTGAAGGTAAGGTTTAGTATATCAGGTGAAGGTAAGGTTCAGTATATCAGGTGAGGGTAAGGTTCAGTATATCAGGTGAAGGTAAGGTTTAGTATATCAGGTGAGGGTAAGGTTCAGTATATCAGGTGAAGGTAAGGTTTAGTATATCAGGTCAGGGTAAGGTTCATTATCAGGTGAAGGTAAGGTTCAGTATATCAGGTGAAGGTAAGGTTCAGTATATCAGGTGAAGGTAAGGTTCAGTATATCAGGTGAAGGTGAGGTTCAGTATATCAGGTGAAGGTAAGGTTTAGTATATCAGGTGAAGGTAAGGTTTAGTATATCAGGTGAGGGTAAGGTTCAGTATATCAGGTGAAGGTAAGGTTCAGTATATCAGGTGAAGGTAAGGTTCAGTATATCAGGTGAAGGTAAGGTTCATTATTAGGTGAAGGTAAGGTTCAGTATATCAGGTGAAGGTAAGTTCAGTATATCAGGTGAGGGTAAGGTTTAGTATATCAGGTCAAGGTAAGGTTCAGTATATCAGGTGAAGGTAAGGTTCAGTATATCAGATGAAGGTTCATTATTAGGTGAAGGTAAGGTTCAGTATATCAGGTGAAGGTAAGGTTTAGTATATCAGGTGAAGGTAAGGTTCAGTATATCAGGTGAAGGTAAGGTTCATTATTAGGTGAAGGTAAGGTTCAGTATATCAGGTGAAGGTAAGGTTCATTATCAGGTGAAGGTAAGGTTCAGTATATCAGGTGAAGGTAAGGTTCATTATTAGGTGAAGGTAAGGTTTAGTATATCAGGTGAAGGTAAGGTTCAGTATATCAGGTGAAGGTAAGGTTCAGTATATCAGGTGAAGGTAAGGTTCATTATTAGGTGAAGGTAAGGTTCAGTATATCAGGTGAAGGTAAGGTTCAGTATATCAGGTGAAGGTAAGGTTCATTATTAGGTGAAGGTAAGGTTCAGTATATCAGGTGAAGGTAAGGTTTAGTATATCAGGTGAAGGTAAGGTTCAGTATATCAGGTGAAGGTAAGGTTCATTATTAGGTGAAGGTAAGGTTCAGTATATCAGGTGAAGGTAAGGTTCATTATCAGGTGAAGGTAAGGTTCAGTATATCAGGTGAAGGTAAGGTTCATTATTAGGTGAAGGTACGGTTTAGTATATCAGGTGAAGGTAAGGTTCAGTATATCAGGTGAAGGTAAGGTTCAGTATATCAGGTGAAGGTAAGGTTCAGTATATCAGGTGAAGGTAAGGTTCAGTATATCAGGTGAAGGTAAGGTTCAGTATATCAGGTGAAGGTAAGGTTCATTATTAGGTGAAGGTAAGGTTCATTATTAGGTGAAGGTAAGGTTCAGTATATCAGGTGAAGGTAAGGTTCATTATCAGGTGAAGGTAAGGTTCATTATTAGGTGAAGGTAAGGTTCAGTATATCAGGTGAAGGTAAGGTTCATTATTAGGTGAAGGTAAGGTTCATTATTAGGTGAAGGTAAGGTTCAGGTGTAGGTATCAGGTATCAGGTAGTTAGTAGCTGATCTGTTTTATTTTTGTCTCTGTGTTTCATCGTCTCTCTCTTCTCCCGCTGTCTTCTCCCTAAGGTTCCTGTGTGTCCCTCTCCGTCCAACAATCTCCTCGTCATCTCACCAAGAGGCCAGGAAACACCTTAAAGATGACCTGCAGTCACCATGACAGAAGCTATGATAAGATCTACTGGTACCGTCAGACAGATGGACAAAAGCTCCAGCTCATCGGCTTCCTGTCCTTTAAACAAGCTTTAGATGTTGAGGAAAACTTTAACATCTCAGGCGACGCAGAGGATGAGGGTTTTCTGGGGTGCCTGCAGTGAGGTTTGAAGACACTGGGCTATATTATTGTGCTGTGAGTAAAGCACAGTGAATCAACTACCCTTTGCACTACACACAAAACCCCTCCCTCTACACTACACCAAAGATTGTCTATTATATTGACAAGATATTCCAGTGACTGCTCTAACATTGGAAAAACAACATGTCTACAAAGACAGAAGGCAGGCAGGAAGAGATGAGATCAGGTGGGACCATTCTAGCCAATGAGATGGCAGATACGCTGTGAACAACAGGCCATAGAGATAGATAGAATCATCTTTGTATCTGTGCCAATATAGCGTCTGTGACAGCATCATTGAGACTGTCTCCATTTTAAAGTAGTGAATTTTCTTCTTCTTCAAAGAACTCACCAGCTTAGGGTAGAAAAAAACGGAAATGAGTTACCACTTGTTCATTCAGCCATTCCTATGGGAAAAGTAATGGGGGAAGAATAGGGTTTTGGAATTCAACGGTGAAAAGAAGGTCTGAGGTTAAGACAGGCTTAGGAGATCTTATACGTTTTGTTCTATGAGATAATATCAGTCAGGTAACATGCGTTTATTAATGATCAAATCTTTGTATGCTTCATGTGGTTTTTCTGATTACATAAATGCTTCTGAAAATCTGATGAAGTTTACGTCCTAGAACCAAACGTATAAGATTTATCCATGAAACCCTACTCCATTCATTATCCCCGTAGGCTTTGTCCAACGAACCATGGCGGAGTTAATGCCTACAAAAAGAGACGCCATTACCATTGCTCCCCACCCAGTTGACTACTTTAAAATGGTGGAATCCCTCAATGGTAATGTGTATGCTAAAGACGGGTTGTATCCATGATGAGTCCTCTGTATATCGCTATGACAAAAGGCACAACTCTGATATAAAGTAGATTAATTCAAAGCTGCCAAAATGCCACGTGCATCTACTTATACCAATGCAAATCTAACCATTATGAAACTTCTATTAGATCAAATAAGCTTTGGTCTACTTTTGCTGACCAAATTCGACACTCTCATTGACTTCGCTATTTTCACGGGCAGATTTTGGGGGCGGAGTAAAACCTCTCTTAATGCTTCTTCCTCTGTGGACGACACACAAAACAAAGACCCCTCCCCATAACTCCTATGGTAGACTGCTATGTGGAGACAGTACATAACTCCTATAGGAGACTGCTATCTGGAGACAGTACATAACTCCTATAGTAGACTGCTATGTGGAGACAGTACATAACTCCTATAGTAGACTGCTATGTGGAGACAGTACATAACTCCTATAGGAGACTGCTATGTGGAGACAGTACATAACTGCTATAGGAGACTGCTATGTGGAGACAGTACATAACTCCTATAGGAGACTGCTATCTGGAGACAGTACATAACTCCTATAGTAGACTGCTATGTGGAGACTGTACATAACTTCTATAGTAGACTGCTATGTGGAGACAGTACATAACTCCTATGGGAGACTGCTATCTGGAGACAGTACATAACTCCTATAGGAGACTGCTATGTGGAGACAGTACATAACTGCTATAGGAGACTGCTATGTGGAGACAGTACATAACTCCTATAGGAGACTGCTATGTGGAGACAGTACATAACTCCTATAGTAGACTGCTATGTGGAGACAGTACATAACTCCTATAGGAGACTGATATGTGGAGACAGTACATAACTCCTATAGTAGACTGCTATGTGGAGACAGTACATAACTCCGATAGGAGACTGCTATCTGGAGACAGTACATAACTCCTATAGGAGACTGCTATGTGGAGACAGTACATAACTCCTATAGGAGACTGCTATGTGGAGACAGTACATAACTCCTATAGGAGACTGCTATGTGGAGACAGTACATAACTCCTATAGTAGACTGCTATGTGGAGACAGTACATAACTCCTATAATAGACTGCTATGTGGAGACAGTACATAACTCCTATAGGAGACTGCTATGTGGAGACAGTACGCAACTCCTATAGTAGACTGCTATGTGGAGACAGTACATAACTGGAGACTGCTATGCCAGTAAATTGTAATGGAAATAAAGTACACCCTTGTCATGTTCTTTTGACAACATTGTGGTGAATTATCATTGATGTTCATGTCTCAGATGTTCCATTTATCTTAGCATCTGCTGCAGTGAAAAAGTCAACAAAGTATTGACCTCCTCTGTTGTTGTCTCTATGTCCTTTCTCACTGGCAAGAGTCACGTAGATACAGTATATCCACTGTGACATCATAGCGACGTACTCCTCCACTGACAACTACCCTGACATGTTGTGGTACCAACCCCAAGGAGAGGACAGAGAACCGTTGGAATACTACACTATGATATCTGCCTTCCAGCGGAACGTTGGGCCTAACAGGTCAGTCCAAGGCCAAAGCCACCATTTCTAATATAAAACCCAACAGACAGGCAATGCGTATCGCTGTGCAGCCAGTCAGATTCAGTCCCTTCAACTAACATTAAAAAAAGACTGCCGTCGTATCGAACAACCTCCAGCATTCTCTGACTGTCTGGTGATGGACGTGTGGTTTTCGATAGAGCCGAATGGTAGTCCACGCAGCAGTCTGTCACAGCATGAATTGCAGTTGTATTAGGTAGTCGTTGGGGAATTTTTAGATTACTTGTTAGATTTGTGTATATTAGGTAGTCGTTGGGGAATTTTTAGATTACTTGTTAATTTTGCGTATATTAGGTAGTTGCTGGGGAATTGTTAGATTACTTGTTAGATATCACTGCATGGTTGGAACTAGAAGCACAAGCATCTCACTACACTCACTTTAACATCTGCTAACCATGTGACCAATAACATCTGCTGACCATGTGACCAATAATATCTGCTGACCATGTGACCAATAACATCTGCTAACCATGTGACCAGTAACATTTGATTTTGATTTTGATGTAATAACTGATCGTAAGTAGCACAGTCTACTCTTTGGTTATTGCTGAGTTCATTTTTTGTGTCTAGATGGAATTTGTGTTCACGGATTCTATGTTGTACGTTTACCCCCAACACCGCTTTCCATCAATTTGAATAGCAGACCCTCATGCCAAATTGAGTCAAAACACTTTTTTGAAATCTACAAAGCATGAGAAGACAAGGTGAGGGTAAGGTTCAGTATATCAGGTGAGGATAAGGTTCATTATTAGGTGAAGATAAGGTTCATTATTAGGTGAAGATAAGGTTCATTATTAGGTGAAGATAAGGTTCATTATTAGGTGAAGGTACGGTTCAGTATATCAGGTGAAGGTAAGGTTCAGTATATCAGGTGAACTTCGTGGTGCAACACCCTTCAATGGAAATGGTGGGAAACAAACTAATGTGGCAACATCTCTCACAAAAACACATCAAAAATGTATATTACATACAGTGCCTTGCGAAAGTATTCGGCCCCCTTGAACTTTGCGACCTTTTGCCACATTTCAGGCATCAAACATAAAGATATAAAACTGTATTTTTTTGTGAAGAATCAACAACAAGTGGGACACAATCATGAAGTGGAACAACATTTATTGGATATTTCAAACTTTTTTAACAAATCAAAAACTGAAAAATTGGGCGTGCAAAATTATTCAGCCCCTTTACTTTCAGTGCAGCAAACTCTCTGCAGAAGTTCAATGAGGATCTCTGAATGATCCAATGTTGACCTAAATGACTAATGATGATAAATACAATCCACCTGTGTGTAATCAAGTCTCCGTATAAATGCACCTGCACTGTGATAGTCTCAGAGGTCTGTTAAAAGCGCAGAGAGCATCATGAAGAACAAGGAACACACCAGGCAGGTCCAAGATACTGTTGTGAAGAAGTTTAAAGATGGATTTGGATACAAAAAGATTTCCCAAGCTTTAAACATCCCAAGGAGCACTGTGCAAGCGATAATATTGAAATGGAAGGAGTATCAGACCACTGCAAATCTACCAAGACCTGGCCGTCCCTCTAACTTTCAGCTCATACAAGGAGAAGACTGATCAGAGATGCAGCCAAGAGGCCCAAGATCACTCTGGATGAACTGCAGAGATCTACAGCTGAGGTGGGAGACTCTGTCCATAGGACAACAATCAGTCGTATATTGCACAAATCTGGCCTTTATGGAAGTGGCATGAAGAAAGCCATTTCTTAAAGATATTCATAAAATGTGTCATTTAAAGTTTGCCACAAGCCACCTGGGAGACACACCAAACATGTGGAAGAAGGTGCTCTGGTCAGATGAAACCAAAATTGAACTTTTTGGCAACAATGCAAAACGTTATGTTTGGCGTAAAAGCAACACAGCTCATCACCCTGAACACACTATCCCCACTGTCAAACATGGTGGTGGCAGCATCATGGTTTGGGCCTGCTTTTCTTCAGCAGGGACAGGGAAGATGGTTCAAATTGATGGGAAGATGGATGGAGCCAAATACAGGACCATTATGGAAGAAAACCTGATGGAGTCTGCAAAAGACCTGAGACTGGGACGGAGATTTGTCTTCCAACAAGACAATGATCCGAAACATAAAGCAAAATCTACAATGGAATGGTTCAAAAATAAACATATCCAGGTGTTAGAATGGCCAAGTCAAAGTCCAGACCTGAATCCAATTGAGAATCTGTGAAAAGAACTGAAAACTGCTGTTCACAAATGCTCTCCATCCAACCTCACTGAGCTCGAGCTGTTTTGCAAGGAGGAATGGGGAAACATTTCAGTCTCTCGATGTGCAAAACTGATAGAGACACACCCCAAGCACTTACAGCTGTAATCGCAGCAAAAGGTGGTGCTACAAAGTATTAACTTAAGGGGCTGAATAATTTTGCACCCAATTTTTCAGTTTTTGATTTGTTAAAAAAGTTTGAAATATCCAATAAATGTCGTTCCACTTCATGATTGTGTCCCACTTGTTGTTGATTCTTCACAAAAAAATACAGTTTTATATCTTTATGTTTGAAGCCTGAAAAGGTCGTAAAGTTCAAGGGGGGCCGAATACTTTCGCAAGGCACTGTATAATTGTCTACGATTAAGACCGAGGACTTTTCAAGCACCAAATTGAGCAAATGTCTGACTTTTAAGGTAGACCTATTCCAGTACTTGAATTTCTGGAACTCCAAATTCAAGTTCAACTAGGCTACTTTAAGCTCTTGGTACTGTTTAAAATTGCAGGTGTAATATGGAAACCAAAATGTATTTGTCATGTTACTTCATTACCAGATCGTATCATGAATGAGCCCACTAGGCTCACATAAGGTGATGTCATTATATCCAGAATAATTAATAGGAATAACTTTGGGCGTTGAGCAATAGTCTGTCCTACACAATTGCGCACAGCAGACCTGGTGTCCAATCTGAGGGCACAAAAAACAAAAAACATATGAAAACATGATTTAACATCTCTGTTAAATCTAAGGAGATGAATGACATCAATTCGCTACCGATATTATATCCAACATGGATCCAGGTGCAACTGTCTTCACCAGCATAACGAATGAGAAAATCTTATTTTTTTTCCCAGCATTTGGGCTGTTGTTTACATGTTGCTTACATCAAAACAGCTGTTGTTTACATGTTGTTTACATCACATGTTGTTTACAGCTGTTGTTTACTTGACCGTCATTCAGAAAATTCCTTTCCTGGATCAGATGATGTTGTGTGAATATATCATGGTGTAAATAAACAGCTGGACACAAAAATAAAATAAAGATAATAATAAATAATAAATAAAAAAACTAGATTTATGCATAATCATTGAGGAACCACTGTAATGAAAGTATCGATTTAGGTTTTAAGTATCAAGGTCATTTGACTCTTTCAGCTAGAAGCATTTGATTTTGCAAACACAGACACATTTTTTTGGGGGGGGTTTGTGTGCCGTTTGTGTGCCCATGAAAACTAAATGTTATGTAGTTACACTGCATTTCTGAGATCTCTGTACAATAATGTGTCCATGATTATTACAGGGTTAAGTTCAATGTCTAATTTAACTGATTAATGCTTAATTAAACTCTACATGATCACTGGGTTCCCCATGGGACGGTTGAGCTAAGTAGGCTAATGCGATTAGCATGAGGTTGTAAGTAACAAGAACATTTTCCAGGACATAGACATATCTGATATTGGCAGAAAGCTTCAATTATTGTTAATCTAACTGCACTGTCCCCTTTACAGTAGCTATTACAGTGAAATAATACCATGCTATTGTTTGAGGGGGAGTGCACAGTTATGAACCTGACAAGTTATTAATAAATAAATTAGGAACATTTGTGTAGTCTTGATACAAAATGTTGAACAGAAATGCAATGGTTCATTGGATGAGTCTAACACTTTCAGTCTAAAACTTTGCACATACACTGCTGCCACCTAGTGGCCAAAATCTAAATTGCACCTGGGCTGGAATAATACATTATGGCCTTTCTCTTGCATTTCAAAGATGATGGCACAAAAACAATACCAAAAAAACTGCATGGTTTTTTTCTTTGTATTATCTTTTACCAGATCTATTGTGTTATATTCTCCTACATTCATTTCACATTTCACAAACGTCAAAGTGTTTCCAATCAAATGGTATCAATAATATGCATATCCTTGCTTCAGGTCTGAGCTACAGGCAGTTAGATTTGGGAATGTCATTTTAGGAGAAAATTGGGGGGGGGGAAGGGGATCCTTATATATGATATAACGGCAACTTCTACAGCCATAAAGGTAATGTTTTATGTCAAGACATCAACCATGAGAGATGGGTTAAACATAGCTTTTAAATAAAACCGTGAATTTGATTGAATATATCTATGTTCCACCTTATATCTTAATGTAATGACATACAAAGGAGGATGGAAAGAGAGGAAGGAGGGGGTGATTAGAGGAAGGAGGAGGAAAGAGAGGAAGGAGGAGGGAAAGAGAAAGGAGGAGGGGAGAAGGAGGTGAGGAGGGGGGAAGGAGGAGAGGAAGGAGGAGGGTGATTAGAGGGAGGAGGGGGAGAGAGGAAGGAGGAGGGAAAGAGAGGAAGGAGGAGGGTGATTAGAGGAAAGAGGGGAGAAGGAGGAGAGGGGAGAGGGAAGGAGGAGGGAGGGGAAGGAGGAGAGGAAAGAGGGAAGGAGGAGAGGAAAGAGGAAGGAGGGGGAAATAGGTAGGAGGAAGGGAGAGCAGGAGGGGAAGAGAGGAAGGAGGGGGAAATAGGAATGTGGAGGAGAAAGAGGAAGGAGGAGAGAGGAAGGAGAGGGGGAAGAGAGGAAGGAGGGGGGAAATAGGTAGGAGGAAGGGAAGAAGTAGGGGAAGAGAGGAAGGAGTAGGTGCATAGGTAGGAAGAAGGGAGAGGAGGAGGGGAGAGAGAAGGGGAGGGGAATAGAGAGGGAGGAGGAGAGAGAGAGAGGGGGAGAGAGAGAGAGAGAGAGATAAAGGAGAGTGAACGGAGGAGAGGTTCAGATTGTCCCTCTTTCTCTCAGTCCTCTGATGTCTGTCAGGATGAAGCTGTTGTGTGTGACTCTGGCTCTCCTCCTCACTGCAAGTAAGAACTGTCCTCTACTTACACACACTTA
Organism: Oncorhynchus masou masou; assembly: GCF_036934945.1. Lineage (NCBI taxonomy): Eukaryota > Metazoa > Chordata > Actinopteri > Salmoniformes > Salmonidae > Oncorhynchus > Oncorhynchus masou. Next base: position 49,431 of record NW_027016906.1, read on the forward strand.
CCGTAATCACTTTCAGGTTGATGATACTTTATAGATGTTTTAATGTTTTATGTCTGTTTTCTTCACAGATTTCTGTGACGGTATAACAGTTAAACAGTCTCCTGTCCTGTCTGTGTGTAGAGAAGGAATCGTCAGTCACTCTACGGTGTTACCACGACGTCAGCAGCTACTACTACATGTTCTGGTACCGACAGAGAGACAACAACATGGAGATGCTGACATATTCTCATGGTCAAGGCTTGTGGGAAATACAACCTCCCTTTGAGAAGGATGTACATTACACCATGAGCAGGCCGGAGCTGACTAGATCCACTCTGGAGATCAAGAACCTGGAGGTTGGGGACGAGGCTGTGTATTACTGTGCTTCAGTACAGCACCATGACTCAGAACAGATACACTTCCTTACAACAACCCTTGAAGCCACAGGAGGGGGACCACACCAGAGAGAAGGGGAGAGGAGGGGTAGTGGGGGTGTGCGTTGGTGACATCTCTAATTTCTTGGTGTTTTGTTATTAGTCCTCTATTTATAAACTTTTATTTTAATTGTAGACGTTTTTTCAATTTTAAAACATGACCAAAAAACAAGCAGTAAAGAAGAACAATGTTCTCATGTTGTGGCTCTCCGTCTTCTTCTGGACTTAGGGCTTGTTTCGATCCACATCGCCAAGTTCAGCTTACAGCGTGACTGAAATTGAAAAGCCATGTTCCCGCTTTATCGGAGACATTCAGTGAACCAGTCGGCTCAGTCGGATCGGAAAAATACCTTTCAAATGTTGATTGTGGAATCTGTGACGCTTCAGTGTTACGGATTGAATAGAAAAGCCATCTTCCTGTGAATGTTGTTGAAATCAGAAAACAGATTTGAGTTTTGTGACCTCTTACTCGCTGGCCTAGTCAGTGATTCTAAGGTCATACGTCATGTCTATACTAGATTTTGATTGGCCAATGCATGTCAGAGTTTTCTCCTCCTCTTTTGTCGGCCATTATTCCTGACCGACATTTGTCACCTCCGCTGAGAACTCCTATATGGTGGCTAGTTGTCTTGGTAAGCGAGTTTGAAATATTATAGGCACTTTTTGAAATGACCTCCAAGACATTCCACCAACCACAGTTGTCAACAGAGACACCTGAACTCACAGAGAAGTTGTCCAGCAGAGACACCAGAACCACAGAAGTTGTCACAGAGACACCGAACCACAGAAGTTGTCCAAGTTGTCAACAGAGACACCCGAACACAGAAGTTGTCAACAGAGACACCTGAACCACAGAAAGTTGTCAACAGAGACACCCCGAACCACAGAGAAGTTGTCAACAGAGACACCCGAACCACAGAGAAGTTGTCAACAGAGACACCGAACCACAGAACCACACCCGAGAGAAGTTGTCAACAGAGACACCTGAACCACAGAGAAGTTGTCAACAGAGACACGAACCACAGAGAAGTTG
>NW_027016907.1:0-48480 GCF_036934945.1 Oncorhynchus masou masou
AGCTCTCAGGATCTGGGGACACAGTACTTCTAGCTCTCAGGATCTGGGGACACAGTACTTCTAGCTCTCAGGATCTGGGGACACAGTACTTCTAGCTCTCAGGATCTGGGGACACAGTACTTCTAGCTCTCAGGATCTGGGGACACAGTACTCAGGATCTGGGGACACAGCTCTCGGGATCTGGGGACACAGTACTTCTAGCTCTCGGGATCTGGGGACGCAGTACTTCTAGCTCTCGGGATCTGGGGACGCAGTACTTCTAGCTCTCGGGATCTGGGGACGCAGTACTTCTAGCTCTCAGGATCTGGGGACGCAGTACTTCTAGCTCTCAGGATCTGGGGACGCAGTACTTCTAGCTCTCAGGATCTGGGGACGCAGTACTTCTAGCTCTCAGGATCTGGGGACGCAGTACTTCTAGCTCTCAGGATCTGGGGACGCAGTACTTCTAGCTCTCAGGATCTGGGGACACAGTACTTCTAGCTCTCAGGATCTGGGGACACAGTACTTCTAGCTCTCAGGATCTGGGGACACAGTACTTCTAGCTCTCAGGATCTGGGGACACAGTACTTCTAGCTCTCAGGATCTGGGGCCGCAGTACTTCTAGCTCTCAGGATCTGGGGCCACAGTACTTCTAGCTCTCGGGATCTGGGGACACAGTACTTCCAGCTGCACTAAGCCATCTGCTACATTACCATTCATGCTCCATTTCATCCATACCATTTGCTGTTGAATTAAGCCAGTGTGTAGTAAACCCGTACCTTTTATTTCCTTGTGCAGATTACCCAGTGCATGACTTTGGAGACCTGAGCTTCCAGTATCTGGAGAAGGACGAGCCCTACATGCACGTCCCCTTCCCTCGCACTGTGGGCAGAGCTAACAAACTGCTGTCAGGGGCCGTCAGCAACGCTGTGGGAGCTGGACACACTACCATCCTGCTGGGAGGAGACCACAGGTACATACCACCACAACAACAACCCCTTCATGCTCTCAGAGAACCAACACGGTATTGTTATTTTAGCAACATATTTTAGCAACATTGACAGTGTTAGGAAATTAGGCAGGCTTAGGACCTTAGACATGGGGTCGGCACACAATTGGCCCAGCGTCATACGGGTGGGGGGGGGGGGGGGTTTGGCCGGGTTAGGGGCGGCAGGTAGCCTAGTGGTTAGAGCGTTGGACTTGTAACCAAAAGATTGAAAGTTCGAATCCCCGAACTGACTAGGTAAAAATCTGTCGTTCTGCCCCTGAACAAGGCAGTTAACCCGCTGTTCCTAGGCCAGTTAACCCGCTGTTCCTAGGCCAGTTAACCCGCTGTTCCTAGGCCAGTTAACCCGCTGTTCCTAGGCCAGTTAACCCGCTGTTCCTAGGCCAGTTAACCCGCTGTTCCTAGGCCAGTTAACCCGCTGTTCCTAGGCCAGTTAACCCGCTGTTCCTAGGCCGTCATAACAAATAAGAATTTGTTCTTAACTGACTTGCCTGGTAAAATAAAGGTTAATAAAAGGGGAGGGTTTGGCCGCTTTAGGCCGTCATTGTAAAATAGGAATTTGTTCTGAACTGACTTGCCTATTTAAATAAAGGTTGAATATAAACATAGTGGCAACAGGTTTATCAGGGGGGAACAGAATGTATTACACGTAATTAAAATCTATTAATAATGGAGATTGGATTCTAACCCCCTTCCTGATCTCTCCCCCCGCAGCCTGGCCATTGGTTCAGTGGAAGGAGATTGGATTCTAACCCCCTTCCTGATCTCTCCCCCCGCAGCCTGGCCATTGGTTCAGTGGAAGGAGATTGGATTCTAACCCCCTTCCTGATCTCTCCCCCCGCAGCCTGGCCATTGGTTCAGTGGAAGGCCACGCCCGGCAGTGTCCTGACCTGTGTCTGGTCTGGGTCGACGCCCACGCTGACATAAACACGCCCCTCACCTCGCCCTCAGGGAACCTCCACGGACAGTCGGTTGCCTTTATGCTGAAAGAGCTGCAGAACAAGGTGAGATGATAGAGGAGTTTGGTAGACATTCTCACTATCCTGATCCCTAACGCCAGGCCATGCTTACGTCTCTGGTTGCCTGGGTAGCCACCGGAAGTCTGTGGGTTTCAAATGAAGGTGTCATGTCCAAGTGGTTCCCCCCCGTGGCCTCAGTGACCATAGAGTTGGCTATACAGCACTAGCAGATCTGGATACCAGGCTATATTCTCCCTACAGCCTCAGTGACCATAGTGCTGTATAGCCAGGTTGCACATGTAGTCACTAACAGATTTGTATACCAGGCTATGTTCTCACTACAGCCTCAGTGACCATAGAGTTGGCTATACAGCACTAACAGATCTGGATACCAGGCTATATTCTCCCTACAGCCTCAGTGACCATAGAGTTGGCTATACAGCACTAACAGATCTGGATACCAGGCTATATTCTCCCTACAGCCTTAGTGCTGTATAGCCAACTCTATGGTCACTAAGGCTGTAGGGAGAATATAGCCTGGTATCCAGATCTGTTAGTGCTGTATAGTCAACTCTATGGTCACTAACAGATCTGGATACCAGGCTATGTTCTCACTACAGCCATAGTGCTGTATAGCCAACTCTATGGTCACTAAGAGTGATACCTAGGATAGGATAAGTAATCCTTCTCACCACCCCCCCTTAATGATTTAGATGCACTATTGTAAAGTGGCTGTTCCACTGGATGTCAGAAGGTGAATTCACCAATTTGTAAGTCGCTCTGGATAAGAGCGTCTGCTAAATGACTTAAATGTAAATGTAAAAACTAAGGCTGTAGGGAGAATATAGCCTGGTATCCAGATCTGTTAGTGCTGTATAGCCAACTCTATGGTCACTAACAGATCTGGATACCAGGCTATGTTCTCACTACAGCCTTACTGCTCTCCCTCTGATACTGACCTGTTATCTGTTGTTGTTTCTGTAGATGCCAGAGCTGCCAGGGTTCAGCTGGGTGAAGCCCTTCCTGTCGGCTAAGGACCTGGTCTACATTGGCCTGAGAGACGTCGATCCTGGAGAGTAGTAAGTACACTCCTCTGTACACTACGATTTATAACACAGTTAAAACGCATTACATTTGACATTTTAGTCATTTTGTATATTATTGTGTGTGTGTATATAGACTTATTTTTCTACTGTATTATTGACTGTATGTTTGTTTTACTCCATGTGTAACTCTGTTGTATGTGTCGAACTGCTTTGCTTTATCTTGGTCAGGGTCGCAATTGTAAATGAGAACTTGTTCTCAACTTGCCTACCTGGTTAAATAAAGGTGAAATAAATACATAACAATTAGCAGACTGAGCTCTTATCCAGAGCGACTTATAGTTGAACTTGGTGCATTCAACCACATACCACTGTCACACCACAGTATACTAAGGTTGGGCAGTATCTAGATGTTCATACCATCTCTGTGAGAATTTGTCGGCGAGTGGGTAACCGGCCTCGACCGTCCATCCTATTGGCCAACGTGCAATCACTGGAGAATAAACTGGATGAGCTCCGTTCAAGACTATCCTACCAACAGGTCATTAAAAACGGTCATATCTTCTGTTAAACTGAGTCGTGGCTGAACGAAGACATGGATAATGTACAGTTAGCTGGGATCTGCATCGGCAGGACAGAATGGGCACGTCCGGCAAGGGGTGTGGAGGGGTGATGATGTGTGTCTATTGGTAAATCACAGCTGGTGTGCGACGTCTAATATTAAGTAAGTCTCGATGTATTGCTCGCCTGAGGTAGACTACCTCATGATAAGCTGTAGATCACACTATCTACCAAGAGATTTCTCATCTATATTTTTCGTAGCAGTCTATTTACCACCACAGACCGATGCTGGCACTAAGACTGCAATCAACGAGCTGTATAGGGCCATAAGCAAACAAGAAAATGCTCATCCAGAAGCTGCACTCCTAGTGGCCGTAGACTTTAATGCAGGCAAACTTCAATCTGTTTTACCTCATTTCTACCAGCATGTCACATGTGCAACCTGACAAAAAATACTCTAGAACACCTTTACTATACTGACATTTTCAACCTGTCCCTGACCCAGTCTGTAATACCTACATGTCTCAACCTCTCCCTGACCCAGTCTGTAATACCTACATGTCTCAACCTGACCCAGTCTGTAATACCTACATGTCTCTCCCTGACCCAGTCTGTAATACCTACATGTCTCAACCTGACCCAGTCTGTAATACCTACATGTCTCTCCCTGACCCAGTCTGTAATACCTACATGTCTCAACCTGACCCAGTCTGTAGTACCTACATGTCTCAACCTGACCCAGTCTGTAGTACCTACATGTCTCAACCTGACCCAGTCTGTAATACCTACATGTCTCAACCTGACCCAGTCTGTAGTACCTACATGTCTCAACCTGACCCAGTCTGTAATACCTACATGTCTCTCCCTGACCCAGTCTGTAATACCTACATGTCTCAACCTGACCCAGTCTGTAGTACCTACATGTCTCTCCCTGACCCAGTCTGTAATACCTACATGTCTCTCCCTGACCCAGTCTGTAGTACCTACATGTCTCAACCTGACCCAGTCTGTAGTACCTACATGTCTCAACCTGACCCAGTCTGTAGTACCTACATGTCTCAACCTGACCCAGTCTGTAGTACCTACATGTCTCAACCTGTCCCTGACCCAGTCTGTAATACCTACATGTCTCAACCTGACCCAGTCTGTAATACCTACATGTCTCAACCTGACCCAGTCTGTAATACCTACATGTCTCAACCTGACCCAGTCTATAATACCTACATGTCTCAACCTGACCCAGTCTATAATACCTACATGTCTCTCCCTGACCCAGTCTGTAATACCTACATGTCTCAACCTGACCCAGTCTGTAATACCTACATGTCTCAACCTGACCCAGTCTGTAATACCTACATGTCTCTCCCTGACCCAGTCTGTAATACCTACATGTCTCAACCTGACCCAGTCTGTAATACCTACATGTCTCAACCTGACCCAGTCTGTAATACCTACATGTCTCAACCTGACCCAGTCTGTAATACCTACATGTCTCAACCTGACCCAGTCTGTAATACCTACATGTCTCAACCTGACCCAGTCTGTAATACCTACATGTCTCAACCTGACCCAGTCTGTAATACCTACATGTCTCAACCTGACCCAGTCTGTAATACCTACATGTCTCAACCTGACCCAGTCTGTAGTACCTACATGTCTCAACCTCTCCCTGACCCAGTCTGTAATACCTACATGTCTCTCCCTGACCCAGTCTGTAATACCTACATGTCTCTCCCTGACCCAGTCTGTAATACCTACATGTCTCAACCTGACCCAGTCTGTAATACCTACATGTCTCTCCCTGACCCAGTCTGTAATACCTACATGTCTCAACCTGACCCTGACCCAGTCTGTAATACCTACATGTCTCAACCTGACCCAGTCTGTAATACCTACATGTCTCAACCTGACCCAGTCTGTAATACCTACATGTCTCAACCTGACCCAGTCTGTAATACCTACATGTCTCAACCTGACCCAGTCTGTAATACCTACATGTCTCTCCCTGACCCAGTCTGTAATACCTACATGTCTCAACCTGACCCAGTCTGTAATACCTACATGTCTCAACCTGACCCAGTCTGTAATACCTACATGTCTCTCCCTGACCCAGTCTGTAATACCTACATGTCTCAACCTGACCCAGTCTGTAATACCTACATGTCTCTCCCTGACCCAGTCTGTAATACCTACATGTCTCTCCCTGACCCAGTCTGTAATACCTACATGTCTCTCCCTGACCCAGTCTGTAATACCTACATGTCTCAACCTGACCCAGTCTGTAATACCTACATGTCTCTCCCTGACCCAGTCTGTAATACCTACATGTCTCAACCTGACCCTGACCCAGTCTGTAATACCTACATGTCTCAACCTGACCCAGTCTGTAATACCTACATGTCTCAACCTGACCCAGTCTGTAATACCTACATGTCTCAACCTGACCCAGTCTGTAATACCTACATGTCTCAACCTGACCCAGTCTGTAATACCTACATGTCTCAACCTGACCCAGTCTGTAATACCTACATGTCTCAACCTGACCCAGTCTGTAATACCTACATGTCTCAACCTGACCCAGTCAACCCATGTCTCAACCCAGTCTGTAATACCTACATGTCTCAACCTGACCCAGTCATGTAATACCTACATGTCTCAACCTGACCCAGTCTGTAATACCTACATGTCTCAACCTGACCCAGTCTGTAATACCTACATGTCTCAACCTGACCCAGTCTGTAATACCTACATGTCTCAACCTGACCCAGTCTGTAATACCTACATGTCTCTCCCTGACCCAGTCTGTAATACCTACATGTCTCAACCTGACCCAGTCTGTAATACCTACATGTCTCTCCCTGACCCAGTCTGTAATACCTACATGTCTCAACCTGACCCTGACCCAGTCTGTAATACCTACATGTCTCAACCTGACCCAGTCTGTAATACCTACATGTCTCAACCTGACCCAGTCTGTAATACCTACATGTCTCAACCTCTCCCTGACCCAGTCTGTAATACCTACATGTCTCAACCTGACCCTGACCCAGTCTGTAGTACCTACATGTCTCAACCTGACCCAGTCTGTAGTACCTACATGTCTCAACCTGACCCTGACCCAGTCTGTAGTACCTACATGTCTCAACCTGACCCAGTCTGTAGTACCTACATGTCTCTCCCTCTCCCTGACCCAGTCTGTAGTACCTACATGTCTCAACCTGACCCAGTCTGTAATACCTACATGTCTCAACCTGACCCAGTCTGTAGTACCTACATGTCTCAACCTGACCCAGTCTGTAATACCTACATGTCTCAACCTGACCCAGTCTGTAGTACCTACATGTCTCAACCTGACCCAGTCTGTAATACCTACATGTCTCTCCCTCTCCCTGACCCAGTCTGTAGTACCTACATGTCTCAACCTGACCCAGTCTGTAATACCTACATGTCTCAACCTGACCCAGTCTGTAGTACCTACATGTCTCAACCTGACCCAGTCTGTAATACCTACATGTCTCTCCCTGACCCAGTCTGTAGTACCTACATGTCTCAACCTGACCCTGACCCAGTCTGTAGTACCTACATGTCTCAACCTGACCCAGTCTGTAGTACCTACATGTCTCTCCCTCTCCCTGACCCAGTCTGTAGTACCTACATGTCTCTCCCTGACCCAGTCTGTAATACCTACATGTCTCAACCTGACCCAGTCTATAATACCTACATGTCTCTCCCTGACCCAGTCTGTGATACCTACATGTCTCAACCTGACCCAGTCTGTAGTACCTACATGTCTCAACCTGACCCTGACCCAGTCTGTAGTACCTACATGTCTCAACCTGACCCAGTCTGTAGTACCTACATGTCTCTCCCTCTCCCTGACCCAGTCTGTAGTACCTACATGTCTCTCCCTGACCCAGTCTGTAATACCTACATGTCTCAACCTGACCCAGTCTATAATACCTACATGTCTCTCCCTGACCCAGTCTGTGATACCTACATGTCTCAACCTGACCCAGTCTGTAGTACCTACATGTCTCAACCTGACCCAGTCTGTAATACCTACATGTCTCAACCTGACCCAGTCTGTAATACCTACATGTCTCTCCCTGACCCAGTCTGTAATACCTACATGTCTCAACCTGTCTCAACCTGACCCAGTCTGTAATACCTACATGTCTCAACCTGACCCAGTCTGTAATACCTACATGTCTCTCCCTGACCCAGTCTGTAATACCTACATGTCTCACCCTGACCCAGTCTGACCCTGACCCAGTCTGTAATACCTACATGTCTCAACCTGACCCAGTCTGTAATACCTACATGTCTCAACCTGACCCAGTCTGTAATACCTACATGTCTCAACCTGACCCAGTCTGTAATACCTACATGTCTCAACCTGACCAGTCTGACCCATGTCTCTGACCCAGTCTAATACCTACATGTCTCAACCTGACCCAGTCTGTACATGTCTCTCCCTGACCCAGTCTGTAATACCTACATGTCTCAACCTGACCCAGTCTGTAATACCTACATGTCTCTCCCTGACCCAGTCTGTAATACCTACATGTCTCAACCTGACCCAGTCTGTAATACCTACATGTCTCTCCCTGACCCAGTCTGTAATACCTACATGTCTCAACCTGACCCAGTCTGTAATACCTACATGTCTCCCTGACCCAGTCTGTAATACCTACATGTCTCAACCTGACCCAGTCTGTAATACCTACATGTCTCAACCTGACCCAGTCTGTAATACCTACATGTCTCAACCTGACCCAGTCTGTAATACCTACATGTCTCAACCTGACCCAGTCTGTAATACCTACATGTCTCAACCTGACCCAGTCTGTAATACCTACATGTCTCAACCTGACCCAGTCTGTAATACCTACATGTCTCACCTGACCCAGTCTGTAATACCTACATGTCTCCCTGACCCAGTCTGTAATACCTACATGTCTCAACCTGACCCAGTCTATAATACCTACATGTCTCTCCCTGACCCAGTCTGTAATACCTACATGTCTCAACCTGACCCAGTCTGTAATACCTACATGTCTCAACCTGACCCAGTCTGTAATACCTACATGTCTCAACCTGACCCTGACCCAGTCTGTAATACCTACATGTCTCAACCTGACCCAGTCTGTAATACCTACATGTCTCAACCTGACCCAGTCTGTAGTACCTACATGTCTCAACCTGTCCCTGTCTGTAATACCTACATGTCTCTCCCTGACCCAGTCTGTAATACCTACATGTCTCAACCTGACCCAGTCTGTAATACCTACATGTCTCAACCTGACCCAGTCTGTAATACCTACATGTCTCAACCTGACCCAGTCTGTAATACCTACATGTCTCAACCTCTCCCTGACCCAGTCTGTAATACCTACATGTCTCAACCTGACCCTGACCCAGTCTGTAGTACCTACATGTCTCAACCTGACCCAGTCTGTAGTACCTACATGTCTCAACCTGACCCTGACCCAGTCTGTAGTACCTACATGTCTCAACCTGACCCAGTCTGTAGTACCTACATGTCTCTCCCTCTCCCTGACCCAGTCTGTAGTACCTACATGTCTCAACCTGACCCAGTCTGTAATACCTACATGTCTCAACCTGACCCAGTCTGTAGTACCTACATGTCTCAACCTGACCCAGTCTGTAATACCTACATGTCTCTCCCTCTCCCTGACCCAGTCTGTAGTACCTACATGTCTCAACCTGACCCAGTCTGTAATACCTACATGTCTCAACCTGACCCAGTCTGTAATACCTACATGTCTCAACCTGACCCAGTCTGTAGTACCTACATGTCTCAACCTGACCCAGTCTGTAATACCTACATGTCTCTCCCTGACCCAGTCTGTAGTACCTACATGTCTCAACCTGACCCTGACCCAGTCTGTAGTACCTACATGTCTCAACCTGACCCAGTCTGTAGTACCTACATGTCTCTCCCTCTCCCTGACCCAGTCTGTAGTACCTACATGTCTCTCCCTGACCCAGTCTGTAATACCTACATGTCTCAACCTGACCCAGTCTATAATACCTACATGTCTCTCCCTGACCCAGTCTGTGATACCTACATGTCTCAACCTGACCCAGTCTGTAGTACCTACATGTCTCAACCTGACCCTGACCCAGTCTGTAGTACCTACATGTCTCAACCTGACCCAGTCTGTAGTACCTACATGTCTCTCCCTCTCCCTGACCCAGTCTGTAGTACCTACATGTCTCTCCCTGACCCAGTCTGTAATACCTACATGTCTCAACCTGACCCAGTCTATAATACCTACATGTCTCTCCCTGACCCAGTCTGTAATACCTACATGTCTCTCCCTGACCCAGTCTGTAATACCTACATGTCTCTCCCTGACCCAGTCTGTGATACCTACATGTCTCAACCTGACCCAGTCTGTAGTACCTACATGTCTCAACCTGACCCAGTCTGTAATACCTACATGTCTCAACCTGACCCAGTCTGTAATACCTACATGTCTCTCCCTGACCCAGTCTGTAATACCTACATGTCTCAACCTGACCCAGTCTGTAATACCTACATGTCTCAACCTGACCCAGTCTGTAATACCTACATGTCTCTCCCTGACCCAGTCTGTAATACCTACATGTCTCAACCTGACCCTGACCCAGTCTGTAATACCTACATGTCTCAACCTGACCCAGTCTGTAATACCTACATGTCTCAACCTGACCCAGTCTGTAATACCTACATGTCTCAACCTGACCCAGTCTGTAATACCTACATGTCTCAACCTCTCCCTTACCCAGTCTGTAGTACCTACATGTCTCAACCTGACCCAGTCTGTAATACCTACATGTCTCAACCTGACCCAGTCTGTAATACCTACATGTCTCAACCTGACCCAGTCTGTAATACCTACATGTCTCAACCTGACCCAGTCTGTAATACCTACATGTCTCAACCTGACCCAGTCTGTAATACCTACATGTCTCAACCTGACCCAGTCTGTAATACCTACATGTCTCAACCTGACCCAGTCTGTAATACCTACATGTCTCAACCTGACCCAGTCTGTAATACCTACATGTCTCAACCTGACCCAGTCTGTATACCTACAGGTCTCAACCTGACCCAGTCTGTAATACCTACATGTCTCAACCTGACCCAGTCTGTAATACCTACATGTCTCAACCTGACCCAGTCTGTAATACCTACATGTCTCTCCCTGACCCAGTCTGTAATACCTACATGTCTCAACCTGACCCAGTCTGTAATACCTACATGTCTCAACCTGACCCAGTCTGTAATACCTACATGTCTCAACCTGACCCAGTCTGTAATACCTACATGTCTCTCCCTGACCCAGTCTGTAATACCTACATGTCTCAACCTGACCCAGTCTGTAGTACCTACATGTCTCAACCTGACCCAGTCTGTATACCTACAGGTCTCAACCTGACCCAGTCTGTAATACCTACATGTCTCTCCCTGACCCAGTCTGTAATACCTACATGTCTCTCCCTGACCCAGTCTGTAATACCTACATGTCTCTCCCTGACCCAGTCTGTAATACCTACATGTCTCTCCCTGACCCAGTCTGTAATACCTACATGTCTCTCCCTGACCCAATCTGTAGTACCTACATGTCTCAACCTGTCCCAGTCTGTAGTACCTACATGTCTCAACCTGACCCAGTCTGTAATACCTACACGATTCAAGCAGACCACCATTGTCCCTGTGCCCAAGAAAGCGAAGGTAACCTGCCTAAATGACTACCGACCTGAAGCACTCACGTCTGTAGCCGTGAACTGCTTTGAAAGGCTGGTCATGGTCAATAAAATGCAAATGAATTACTTAAAAATCACACAATGTGATTTTCTGAATTTTGGTTTTAGATTCTGTCTCTCACAGTTGAAGTGTACCTATAATAAATATTACAGACCTCTAGATGATTTGTAAGTAGGAAAACCTGCAAAATCGGCAGTGTATCAAATACTTGTTCTCCCCACTGTACCTGGTTGTAACTAGCTAACAGCTAAATGTTTGTTCTTTACTTTGTTCTAATTCTATTTGAGGCTCCACATGTTGTCATAGAAAATATTAATGTTATTTCCAACAACCAATGAGCAACTCCACTGTAAATCCAGCGCGTATTGAATGTTGAGATTGCCAAAAGCCAGTATCTTTGGCAAGGAGTGGAACTTCAGCGAAAGAGTCTGGTATTCAAACTAATCTCGATCCAAGGAAGGGGATTGAATGTCTCTGCTGTCACCATGAACCTTGATCTTGACATACAGCCACTTAGCTAGCAAGTTAGCAAACCAAATACATAGCTGGATCTAATGTGTTGGACACATCCTATATTTCTTATAGGTATACTTAGCTATACACCACTGCTTATAAGTTATTGTTTTGAGGTGAGAGCGCGCAAACAAAATGTAAATGACATCATAATTTCGGCAAAGTTTATACCGGCAGATGTGGTCTATTGAATAGCCTATCATTATAGAATATGACAGACGTAGTCTATTGAATATAGAATATGACAGACGTAGCCTATTGAATAGCCTATCATTATAGAATATGACAGACGTAGCCTATTGAATAGCCTATTGAATATAGAATATGACAGATGTAGCTATTGAATAGCCTATCAATATAGAATATGACAGACGTAGCCTATTGAATTTAGAATATGACAGATGTAGCTATTGAATATAGAATATGACAGATGTAGCTATTGAATATAGAATATGACAGATGTAGTCTATTGAATATAGAATATGACAGATGTAGCTATTGAATATGACAGATGTAGTCTATTGAATATAGAATATGACAGATGTAGCCTATTGAATATAGAATATGACAGATGTAGCTATTGAATATGACAGATGTAGTCTATTGAATATAGAATATGACAGATGTAGCCTATTGAATATAGAATATGACAGATGTAGTCTATTGAATATAGAATATGACAGATGTAGTCTATTGAATATGACAGATGTAGCTATTGAATATAGAATATGACAGACGTAGCCTATTGAATAGCCTATCATTATAGAATATGACAGATGTAGCTATTGAATATAGAATATGACAGATGTAGCTATTGAATATAGAATATGACAGATGTAGTCTTGAATATAGAATATGACAGATGTAGTCTTGAATATAGAATATGACAGATGTAGTCTATTGAATATAGAATATGACAGATGTAGCCTATTGAATATAGAATATGACAGATGTAGCCTATTGAATATAGAATATGACAGATGTAGCTATTGAATAGCCTATCATTATAGAATATGACAGATGTAGCTATTGAATATAGAATATGACAGATGTAGCCTATTGAATATAGAATATGACAGATGTAGTCTATTGAATATAGAATATGACAGATGTAGTCTATTGAATATAGAATATGACAGATGTAGCCTATTGAATATAGAATATGACAGATGTAGTCTATTGAATATAGAATATGACAGATGTAGTCTATTGAATATAGAATATGACAGATGTAGCCTATTGAATATAGAATATGACAGATGTAGCCTATTGAATATAGAATATGACAGATGTAGCCTATTGAATATAGAATATGACAGATGTAGCCTATTGAATATAGAATATGACAGATGTAGCCTATTGAATATAGAATATGACAGATGTAGTCTATTGAATATAGAATATGACAGATGTAGTCTATTGAATATGACAGATGTAGCTATTGAATATAGAATATGACAGACGTAGCCTATTGAATAGCCTATCATTATAGAATATGACAGATGTAGCTATTGAATATAGAATATGACAGATGTAGCCTATTGAATATAGAATATGACAGATGTAGTCTATTGAATATAGAATATGACAGATGTAGCTATTGAATAGCCTATCAATATAGAATATGACAGACGTAGTCTATTGAATATAGAATATGACAGATGTAGTCTATTGAATATAGAATATGACAGATGTAGTCTATTGAATATAGAATATGACAGATGTAGTCTATTGAATATAGAATATGACAGATGTAGTCTATTGAATATAGAATATGACAGATGTAGTCTATTGAATATAGAATATGACAGATGTAGCTATTGAATATAGAATATGACAGACGTAGCCTATCATTATAGAATATGACAGATGTAGCTATTGAATATAGAATATGACAGATGTAGCTATTGAATAGCCTATCAATATAGAATATGACAGACGTAGTCTATTGAATATAGAATATGACAGATGTAGCTATTGAATATAGAATATGACAGATGTAGTCTATTGAATATAGAATATGACAGATGTAGCTATTGAATATAGAATATGACATGTGGTCTATTGAATATAGAATATGATTTGAAAGATGTGTCCACCAATTGCAAGGTGTGGCTATGCCCACACACAGGCGATTGTCTAAAGAGAAATTAAAATGTTTCATACCCTCAAACACCAGGTTAGGCAAAGGCTACCTCGTTTCAAAATAGGCCATCATCACTGTCAATCGTGAATGATAATTCTTCATGTTTTAACCGTCCAAACGGAATGATAATTATTATACAGTTGATATACAGTTGATTGATCACATTCAGTTTCATGGGAATAGGCATTGAAATGTTATTGAATGACTGTTTGGTGAGCAGATGGTGTTAACTATTAATGTAACGGCCGCTGTTGGTGGACGAAGGTGAGGACCAAGGTGCAGCGTGGTACGTGTTCATATTTATTAAAATTAACACGGAGATAACGAAATAACACAGAGAAACAACCGAAAACAGTTCTGTCTGGTGCAGACACACAACAGAAAAACAATCACCCACAACTCAAACGTGAAACCAGGCTACCTAAGTATGGTTCTCAAATCAGGGACAACGATAAACAGCTGCCTCTGATTGAGAACAATACCAGGCCAAACACAGAAATCCCAAAACATAGAAAAAGGAACATAGATTACCCACCCAACTCACGCCCTGACCATACTAAAACAAAGACCTAACAAAAGGACTTCCCTTCCCTGGAAATGACTTCCCTGAAAAGTGGAGGCTGTTATAGCAGCAAAGGGTGGGGGTCCAACTCCATAATAAAAGAACTAAGGTCAGAACGTGACAATTAGCCTTTCTTGTATTTAGTGTATATACAGTTCTATTATGTAAAATATATGAATGAATAATTGTGATCTTGCAAGACATTGATTCAGATTTGATCAAACTTTACTAAAAGAGCACCGTTGTGAGAAGTGATACTCTAATATTTATTATAATAATAATAATAATAGTAATAATATTATGACTTCGGCATAGGCAAACAAGATCTTGATAAAATGTAATTTTAAGTAAAATAACTAAAAGGCTATTTTTTGTTTTTTTTTGTGAAAGTTGCTGATTGGACAGTGCCAGCATCTGGAGTGATGAATCACGCTTCACCATCTGGCGAATCTGGGTTTGGCGGATGCCTGGAGAACTTTACCTGCCTGAATGCACAGTGCCAACTGTAAAGTTTGGTGGAGGAGGAATAATGGTCTGGGGCTGTTTTTCATAGTTCAGGCCCCTTAGTTCCAGTGTGGGGAAATATTAACGCTACAGAATACAATGACATTCTAGACCATTGTGTGCTTCCAAATGTGTGGCACCAGTTCAGGGAAGGCCCTTTCCAGTTTCAGCATGACAATGCCTCCTTGCACAAAGTGAGGTCAATACAGAAATGGTTTGTCGAGATCGGTGTGGAAGAACTTGACCGGCCTGCACAGAGCCCTGACCTCAACCCCATCTAGTGGAAAGCCTTCCCAGAAGAGTGGAGGCTGTTATAGCAAAAAAGGGGGGGACCAACTCCATATTAATGCCCATGATTTTAGAATGAGATGTTCGATGAGCAGGTGTCCACATGTAGTGTCTCTGTGACCAACAGATGCACGTCTCTATTCCCAGTCATTAGGGCCTAATTAATTAATTTCAATTGACTGATTTCCTTATGAACTGTTGCATTTATATTTTTGTTCAGTACAAATGCCTTACTATCTCTAAATTGGCCCAATTCACATTTCCAGTTTCCCACCCTGACATACCAAGCTAGAACGGGCCCTGTGTCTCAACCAATAGACAATGTAAGGCTAACTATCCCAGGCAGGACTACAGCAACTTCCAGAGAGGGCCAGGCTCCTTGGACTTAGCGGTGGCCACTGGTTTGGGTGTCCTAGGCAAAACGGTGTTGCCTTAACCAAGTGGTCACATCGTTCTGGGTTCCTCTGCGCAAGAGCGAGGTGAGAGTGAGCGGAGGGTGCGCAGAGAGGAGGGGAGAGAGCAGTCTGGAGTTTTATGAGCATCCTCAAGGCAGACACTGAATTTGTTTTTTTTCCCTTCTGATTGGCCAAAGTGGTCAAGATTCTGACGGGCCTCCGCAGTACACACCGGTAGCCTGATAGTTGTTGATCTGGATAAGAGTGTCGGGTAAATGACCTAAATGTGAATTGAAAAAATGCAACTGTCCACATAATTCCACCTGTTTTTAAAATACACTTCCGGACACCCATTCTACTCTCCTTTCTCCTCACAGCGACACCCTGAAGGACTTGGGTGTCCAGTACTTCACAATGAGAGACATCGACAGGCTCGGCATCCAGAGAGTCATGGAAGTCACTTTCGACCACCTCTTGTCAAGGTCATTGAATTACTGTTAAAGATTAAGGAGTGATGTTATAAACTAACTAAGCAGCTTACTGTATGACTGACTTTGAGCCTTTCGTTATGTCAATTACATTAGGCCCCATACATGGGTTCAGGCGACTGGTTGGAGCGTGTTCAGGCGACCGATGAATTTGAGTTGAAAGTGGATTGATTCACTGAACTGTATTCTGAACACTTATTGTCTTCTCCTCTTGTCCAATAGGAAGCAGCGGCCGATCCATCTGAGTTTTGACATTGATGCGATGGACCCATCTTTGGCCCCGGCCACAGGAACACCAGTAAACGGAGGTCTGACCTACAGAGAAGGAATCTGGATCACAGAGGAGATCCACAACACAGGTATGTTAGGGCATGCTGTAATGATCCATAACACAGGAACACTGTAATGATACATTTATACGAAATTATGGGGGAAAGTCTGTCATTAAACTTAAACTTTTCTAAGCTATGCAAGACTCTTGGTAGGATGAGAATAGTTATTGCATTGCATGAGTGGTTTATATCGTTATGCTGTTGGTACGATAAGAACAGTCTTCTATGAAGTAACATTTCAATATGTAACATTCTTTGAAGTACATTTTCTGTCTGCAACATTCTACAAAAAAAAAAAGAAACTGAAACTTAATAGATTGTTTGTCTAATCTCCAGGGTTGTTGTCGGTGATGGACCTTGTTGAGGTCAACCCAGCCCTGGGGGCGAGTCGTGAGGCGGTGGCGAGCACCGCTTCCATGGCGGTGGATGTCATCGCATCATCCCTGGGCCAGACCCGCGAGGGAGGTCCCATCACCCAGGAGTCGCAAACACTCAAAGACGACACGGAACAGCTTCGACTCTAGAACCACATTCTAGAACCACATTCTAGAACTCAAAAGACTTTCAACATATAACCACTTGGCATTCCTGAATAAAAAAGACTTTACATACAGAACAGATGCACTGAAACTGTAGTTGAATTGTTTCAAAGAATTTAGTTGCATCTTCTGTGTGTGTGTGTGTGTGTGTGTATATAAGATAGATATATATATCTCTCTGTATGGCAACCTGTTCAACAGTCAGTCAAACAATCATGACTGAACTTGCAAAGCCTTGTTCAAGGATTACATCTCTAATTTACTAAGATGGCGTGTAAAGCTTTAGCCTGGGCCCAGATCTGTGTTTTCATGTCAACTGTTTGCCATGACAAGACTGGCAAAATAGTAGTACAAATAGACTGGTAACCCAGGCTATTAAAAGCCCACATCTCAAATTTAAACTGATGTGATCAACAGCTGGTCGCTATGGCCTTGACAGGACAGTCTCCCGAGCTCCACTATTTAAATGTTGACTGTATTCGATGTGATCAGTGGTGCGCCCCACAGGCGGCGACCAGTGGTGCGCCCCACAGGCGGCGACCAGTGGTGCGTCCCACAGGCGGCGACCAGTGGTGCGCCCCACAGGCGGCGACCAGTGGTGCGCCCCACAGGCGGCGACCAGTGGTGCGCCCCACAGGCGATCACTAAAACGCAGTATTGCTCATGACTGGATCCTGAGTCTCTGCAATATAACAGGGTTGTAACGAAATGAAAATACTAATGTGACCATAGTGTGGTTTGGAAACACAAATACCTCAGCTCATTATGTGCCTCAGCTCGTTATGTGCCGCAGCTCGTTATGTGCCTCAGCTCGTTATGTGCCGCAGCTCGTTATGTGCCGCAGCTCGTTATGTGCCGCAGCTCGTTATGTGCCACAGCTCGTTATGTGCCACAGCTCGTTATGTGCCTCAGCTCGTTATGTGCCTCAGCTCGTTATGTGCCACAGCTCGTTATGTGCCTCAGCTCGAGCGAGTGTCTGTGCCAGTTGAGTTGTCGTAGTGATGCGTTTGTACTCTAGGAGCAGATGTGGGGTTTGACGTAATTTGTTTTCGTCGAGAATGATTGTGTTTTGTAGTAGTTAATAATGACTTATGAATCCATGTCGGTGTTATTTTAGTCCGTATTAAATGACCAGTTAATTTTTAATAAGTTAAAATTAGTGTATGTAATGGCTGTATGGTAAATGCTGAGTGAAATAACTAATTTTATTTACTAAATATAACAAATGCCTTTTTTTGACGTGCCCACTGAATGACTGTCTTTTTAAAAGTAAATAATTAGTCTTCCACAATGAAATCAGACCTGTGTGTTTTGCTTTGTGGTCTCCATTGTGACATGTGGCTTACACTGGCAGAGCAAGTCTAGTTGGTTTTAGTCTTGCATCAAGGTCTATTGTAAATAGGGAGAGAGCTGTCTGTGTGCCTCCATTCCAGCCCTTCAGCTGAATAATAATCATTTCTGTATTGTGTCCCTTTCGGGGAAATGTGTTTTGCATCTCAACAAACCACAGCACCACCATAAATACATACATACATACACTACCGGTCAAAAGTTTTAGAACACCTACTCGTTCAAGGGTTTTTCTGTTACTATGAGAACATATGGAATCGTGTAGTTACGAAATCAAAATATATTTTAAGATTTTTCAAAGTAGCCACCCTTTTGCCTTGATGACAGCTTTGCACACTCTTGGCATTCTCTCAACCAGCTTCATGAGGTAGTCACCTGGAATGCATTTCAATTAACAGGTGTGCCTTCTTAAAATAATTAGTTGAATTTCTTTCCTCAATGTGTTTCAGTCAATCAGTTGTGTTGTGACAAGGTAGGGGTGGTATACAGAAGATAGCCCTATTTGGTAAAAGACCAAGTCCATATTATGGCAAGAACAGCTCAAATAAGCAAAGAGACAAAGACATGAAGGTCAGTCAATACGGAACATATCAAGCACTGTGATGAAACTGCCTCTCATGAGGACCGCCACAGGAAAGGAAGACCAAAAGTTACCTCTGCTGCAGAGAATAAGTTATTTTTTTATTTCACCTTTATTTCACTCGGCAAGTCAGTTAAGGACAAATTCTTATTTTCAATGATGGCCTAGGAACAGTGGGTTAACTGCCTGTTCAGGGCCAGAACGACAGATTTGTACCTTGTCAGCTCAGGGATTTGAACTTACAACCTTTCGGTTACTAGTCCAACACTCTAACCACTAGGCTACACTGCCGTCGTCATTAGAGTTACCAACCTCAGAAATTACAGCCCAAATAAATGCTTCAGACTTCAAGTAACCGATACATCTCAAAATCAACTGTTCAGAGGAGACTGTGTGAATCAGGCCGTTATGGTCGAATTGCTGCAAAGAAACCACTACTAGAGGACACCAATAAGAAGAGACTTACTTGGGCCAAGAAACACGAGCAATGGACATTTGTCATTTTTGGTGCCAACTGCCTTTGTGAGATGCGGTGAACGGATGACCTCCGCATATTGCTCGCCCGAGGGAGAGTTTCTCATGATAAGCTGTAGACCACACTACCTACCGAGAGAGTTTTCATCTGTATTCTTTGCAGCAGTTTTACATACCACCACAGTCAGAGGCACTAAGACAGCATCAGCATTGAATGAGCTGTATTCCGCCATAAGCAAACAAGAAAATGCTCATCCAGAGGTAGCGCCCCTAGTGGCCGGGGACTTTAATGCAGGGAAAAGTACATTTGTTTTACCAAATTTCTATCAGCATATTAAATGTGCAACCAGAGGGAAAATAACTCTGGACCCCCTTTACTCCACACACAGAGACGCATAAAAAAAAGCTCTCCCTCGCCCTCCATTTGGAAAATCTGACCATAATTCCATCCTACTGATTCCTGCTTACAAGTAAAAATTAAAGCACGAAGCACCAGTGACTAGATCAATAACAAAAGTGGTCAGATGAAGCAGAGCCTAAGCTACAGGACTGTTTTGCAGTACAGACTGGAATATGTTCCGGGATTCCTCCAATGGCATTGAGGAGTACACCACGTGTCATTGGCTTCATCAATAAGTGCATGCTGTAGTGGGCTGTCTATCAGAGACATGCTGTAGTGGGCTGTCTATCAGAGACGTGCTGTAGTGGGCTGTCTATCAGAGATGTGCTGTAGTGGGCTGTCTATCAGAGATGTGCTGTAGTGGGCTGTCTATCAGAGACATGCTGTAGTGGGCTGTCTATCAGAGACATGCTGTAGTGGACTGTCTATCAGAGACATGCTGTAGTGGGCTGTCTGTCAGAGACATGCTGTAGTGGGCTGTCTATCAGAGACATGCTGTAGTGGACTGTCTATCAGAGACATGCTGTAGTGGACTGTCTATCAGAGACATGCTGTAGTGGACTGTCTATCAGAGACATGCTGTAGTGGGCTGTCTATCAGAGACATGCTGTAGTGGGCTGTCTATCAGAGACAGAGACATGCTGCAGTGGGCTGTCTATCAGAGACATGCTGTAGTGGGCTGTCTATCAGAGACGTGCTGTAGTGGACTGTCTATCAGAGACATGCTGTAGTGGGCTGTCTATCAGAGACATGCTGTAGTGGGCTGTCTATCAGAGACAGAGACATGCTGCAGTGGGCTGTCTATCAGAGACATGCTGTAGTGGGCTGTCTATCAGAGACGTGCTGTAGTG
Source organism: Oncorhynchus masou masou (assembly GCF_036934945.1). Classification (NCBI taxonomy): domain Eukaryota; kingdom Metazoa; phylum Chordata; class Actinopteri; order Salmoniformes; family Salmonidae; genus Oncorhynchus; species Oncorhynchus masou. The sequence goes on from NW_027016907.1 coordinate 20,748, forward strand.
GGCTGTCTATCAGAGACATGCTGTAGTGGGCTGTCTATCAGAGACATGCTGTAGTGGGCTGTCTATCAGAGACATGCTGTAGTGGGCTGTCTATCAGAGACGTGCTGTCGTGGGCTGTCTGTCAGAGACATGCTGCAGTGGGCTGTCTATCAGAGACGTGCTGTCGTGGGCTGTCTGTCAGAGACATGCTGCAGTGGGCTGTCTATCAGGGACATGCTGTAGTGGGCTGTCTATCAGAGACATGCTGTAGTGGGCTGTCTATCAGAGACATGCTGTAGTGGGTTGTTTATCAGAGACATGCTGTAGTGGGCTGTCTATCAGAGACATGCTGCAGTGGGCTGTCTATCAGAGACATGCTGTAGTGGGCTGTCTATCAGAGACGTGCTGTCGTGGGCTGTCTGTCAGAGACATGCTGCAGTGGGCTGTCTATCAGGGACATGCTGTAGTGGGCTGTCTATCAGAGACATGCTGTAGTGGGCTGTCTATCAGAGACATGCTGTAGTGGGTTGTTTATCAGAGACATGCTGTAGTGGGCTGTCTATCAGAGACATGCTGCAGTGGGCTGTCTATCAGAGACATGCTGTAGTGGACTGTCTATCAGAGACATGTTGCAGTGGGCTGTCTATCAGAGACATGCTGTAGTGGGCTGTCTATCAGAGACATGCTGTAGTGGGCTGTCTGTCAGAGACATGTTGCAGTGGGCTGTCTATCAGAGACATGCTGTAGTGGGCTGTCTATCAGAGACATGCTGTAGTGGGCTGTCTATCAGAGACATGCTGTAGTGGGCTGTCTATCAGAGACGTGCTGTAATGGGCTGTCTATCAGAGACATGCTGCAGTGGGCTGTCTATCAGAGACGTGCTGTAGTGGGCTGTCTATCAGAGACATGCTGTAGTGGGCTGTCTATCAGAGACATGCTGTAGTGGACTGTCTATCAGAGACATGTTGCAGTGGGCTGTCTATCAGAGACGTGCTGCAGTGGGCTGTCTATCAGATAATAATATAATAATAATAATATCAGAGACGTGCTGTAGTGGGCTGTCTATCAGAGACATGCTGTAGTGGGCTGTCTATCAGAGACGTGCTGTAGTGGGCTGTCTGTCAGAGACAGAGACATGCTGTAGTGGGCTGTCTATCAGAGACATGCTGCAGTGGACTGTCTATCAGAGACATGCTGTAGTGGGCTGTCTGTCAGAGACATGTTGCAGTGGGCTGTCTATCAGAGACATGCTGTAGTGGGCTGTCTATCAGAGACAGAGACATGCTGTAGTGGGCTGTCTATCAGGGACATGCTGCAGTGGGCTGTCTATCAGAGACAGAGACATGCTGTAGTGGACTGTCTATCAGAGACATGCTGTAGTGGGCTGTCTATCAGAGACATGCTGTAGTGGGCTGTCTATCAGAGACAGAGACATGCTGTAGTGGACTGTCTATCAGAGACATGCTGTAGTGGGCTGTCTATCAGAGACATGCTGTAGTGGGCTGTCTATCAGAGACATGCTGTAGTGGGCTGTCTATCAGAGACATGCTGTAGTGGGCTGTCTATCAGAGACATGCTGTAGTGGGCTGTCTATCAGAGACATGCTGCAGTGGGCTGTCTGTCAGAGACATGCTGTAGTGGGCTGTCTATCAGAGACATGCTGTAGTGGGCTGTCTATCAGAGACATGCTGTAGTGGGCTGTCTATCAGAGACATGCTGTAGTGGGCTGTCTATCAGAGACATGCTGTCGTGGGCTGTCTATCAGAGACAGAGACATGCTGTAGTGGGCTGTCTATCAGAGACATGCTGTAGTGGGCTGTCTATCAGAGACAGAGACATGCTGTAGTGGGCTGTCTATCAGAGACATGCTGTAGTGGGCTGTCTATCAGAGACATGCTGTAGTGGACTGTCTATCAGAGACATGCTGTAGTGGGCTGTCTATCAGAGACATGCTGTAGTGGGCTGTCTGTCAGAGACATGCTGTAGTGGGCTGTCTGTCAGAGACATGCTGTAGTGGGCTGTCTGTCAGAGACATGCTGTAGTGGGCTGTCTATCAGAGACAGAGACATGCTGTAGTGGGCTGTCTATCAGAGACAGAGACATGCTGTAGTGGGCTGTCTATCAGAGACAGAGACATGCTGTAGTGGGCTGTCTATCAGAGACAGAGACATGCTGTAGTGGGCTGTCTATCAGAGACAGAGACATGCTGTAGTGGGCTGTCTATCAGGGACATGCTGTAGTGGGCTGTCTATCAGAGACATGCTGCAGTGGGCTGTCTATCAGAGACATGCTGTAGTGGGCTGTCTATCAGAGACATGCTGTAGTGGGCTGTCTATCAGAGACATGCTGTAGTGGGCTGTCTATCAGAGACATGCTGTAGTGGGCTGTCTATCAGAGACATGCTGCAGTGGGCTGTCTGTCAGAGACATGCTGTAGTGGGCTGTCTATCAGAGACGTGCTGCAGTGGGCTGTCTATCAGAGACGTGCTGTAGTGGGCTGTCTATCAGAGACAGAGACATGCTGCAGTGGGCTGTCTGTCAGAGACATGCTGCAGTGGGCTGTCTATCAGAGACATGCTGTAGTGGGCTGTCTATCAGAGACATGCTGCAGTGGGCTGTCTATCAGAGACATGCTGTAGTGGGTTGTTTATCAGAGACATGCTGTAGTGGGTTGTTTATCAGAGACATGCTGTAGTGGGCTGTCTATCAGAGACATGCTGTAGTGGGCTGTCTGTCAGAGACATGCTGTAGTGGGCTGTCTATCAGGGACATGCTGTAGTGGGCTGTCTATCAGAGACAGAGACATGCTGTAGTGGGCTGTCTATCAGAGACATGCTGTAGTGGGCTGTCTATCAGAGACATGCTGTAGTGGGCTGTCTATCAGGGACATGCTGTAGTGGGCTGTCTATCAGAGACATGCTGCAGTGGGCTGTCTATCAGAGACATGCTGCAGTGGGCTGTCTATCAGAGACATGCTGTAGTGGGCTGTCTATCAGAGACGTGCTGTAGTGGGCTGTCTATCAGAGACATGCTGCAGTGGGCTGTCTATCAGAGACATGCTGCAGTGGGCTGTCTATCAGAGACATGCTGTAGTGGGCTGTCTATCAGAGACATGCTGTAGTGGGCTGTCTATCAGAGACATGCTGTAGTGGGCTGTCTATCAGAGACATGCTGCAGTGGGCTGTCTATCAGAGACGTGCTGCAGTGGGCTGTCTATCAGGGACATGCTGTAGTGGGCTGTCTATCAGAGACATGCTGCAGTGGGCTGTCTATCAGAGACATGCTGTAGTGGGCTGTCTATCAGAGACATGCTGTAGTGGACTGTCTATCAGAGACATGCTGTAGTGGGCTGTCTATCAGAGACATGCTGCAGTGGGCTGTCTATCAGAGACGTGCTGTAGTGGGCTGTCTATCAGAGACAGAGACATGCTGCAGTGGGCTGTCTGTCAGAGACATGCTGCAGTGGGCTGTCTATCAGAGACGTGCTGTAGTGGGCTGTCTATCAGAGACATGTTGCAGTGGGCTGTCTATCAGAGACATGCTGTAGTGGGCTGTCTATCAGAGACATGCTGCAGTGGGCTGTCTATCAGAGACATGCTGTAGTGGGCTGTCTATCAGAGACATGCTGTAGTGGGCTGTCTATCAGAGACATGCTGCAGTGGGCTGTCTATCAGAGACATGCTGCAGTGGGCTGTCTATCAGAGACATGCTGTAGTGGGCTGTCTATCAGAGACGTGCTGCAGTGGGCTGTCTATCAGAGACATGCTGTAGTGGGCTGTCTATCAGAGACATGCTGTAGTGGGCTGTCTATCAGAGACATGCTGTAGTGGGCTGTCTATCAGAGACATGCTGTCAGACACATGTAATGGTTAGCTTAGCTTTAATATTGCAGATAGATTGTGTAATGTAATGGTTAGCTTATCTTAACTTTAATACTACATTTCAATAATATAAACACATGACTTGAATTTGTTTTCATATTATTTTGGCACAGGTTAAGTTGGACTATAGCCCTTTGAAAACCTGGTCTCAAAACAATGCTGAACTTTTTTGTTATCAGTATTTCTGTCCCTAACCCCTCCTCCTCAGTCCCTAACCCCTCCTCCTCCTCAGTCCCTAACCCCTCCTCCTCCTCCTCCTCAGTCCCTAGCCCCTCCTCCTCCTCAGTCCCTAGCCCCTCCTCCTCCTCAGTCCCTAGCCCCTCCTCCTCCCTCAGTCCCTAGCCCCTCCTCCTCCTCAGTCCCTAGCCCCTCCTCCTCCTCAGTCCCTAGCCCCCTCCTCCTCCTCAGTCCCTAACCCCTCCTCCTCCTCAGTCCCTAACCCCTCCTCCTCCTCAGTCCCTAACCCCCTCCTCCTCCTCAGTCCCTAACCCCTCCTCCTCCTCAGTCCCTAACCCCTCCTCCTCCTCAGTCCATAACCCCTCCTCCTCCTCAGTCCCTAACCCCTCCTCCTCCTCAGTCCCTAACCCCTCCTCCCCCGCAGTCCCTAACCCCTCCTCCCCCTCAGTCCCTAACCCCTCCCCCTCAGTCCCTAACCCCTCCCCCTCAGTCCCTAACCCCTCCCCCTCAGTCCCTAACCCCTCCCCCTCAGTCCCTAACCCCCCTCCTCAGTCCCTAACCCCCCTCCTCAGTCCCTAACCCCCCTCCTCAGTCCCTAACCCCTCCCCCTCAGTCCCTAACCCCTCCCCCTCAGTCCCTAACCCCTCCTCCTCAGTCCCTAACCCCTCCTCCTCAGTCCCTAACCCCTCCTTCTTTCAACTTCTCAGCCTTGACCACAGAGAGACCGTACCAAAGATAAAACACCACACAAAAATACATTTAAAAACCACATTTATATCAATTCATTACTTTCTGTTATTGTTAGTACATGTCAATGGGTATATCTATAGAGGGAATTCATTAGTGGAGAACGCATATTTTTAATTTCATGCATTTCACTGAAAGACTGAGTAGTTCACAAAGTTAGCATGGATGAATCCTTCAACTGCTCAGCCCTCAAGGTGTTGTCATAACAGCAGCATTAGTTGTAGAGTTCATATATATTTATACATATTTTACCTCCTTTTTTTCTCCCCAATTGGTAGTTACAGTCTTGTCTCATACGGGAGAGGATAAGGTCGAGAGCCGTGCATCCTGGGAAACACGACCCAGCCACAACGCACACACTTAACCCGGAAGCCAACCGCACCAATGTGTCAGCTCCCGGGCCCACAACAGGAGTCGCTGGTGCGCGATGTGACAAGGACATCCCTGCCGGCCAAACCCTCCCTTAACCCAGACGACACTGGGCCAATTGTGCGCCGTCCCATGGGTCTCCCGGTCGCAACAAAGCCTGGGCTCGAACCCAGCATCTCTAGTGGCACAGCTAGCACTGCGATGCAGAGCCTGAGACCACTGCGCCACTCGGAAGGCCCCTACAGCAGTAGAGTTCTATGTCGAGACTAAGAGTAAAGGAGCATGGGTAGGATTGATGAGGCCTTTAACGCTCAGACCTGAGACAAAAACACACACACACAAAAAAAAAAAAGCATCCTACACAGCAACTCGAGTCAGTACATAAACAACTGCAGAAACTTCTTCGTGATAAAGTGTGGACAGAACCAAGGGGAGTTCACTCCTGTATCAGACGACAACATTAACAAGTCTGTATCAGATCAATGTCCAGTATTCATATAACGTTCCTGGGTTCGGTCCGGTCCGGTACATCCTGGATTGAAACACGGCTCGGGTTACACTCCCGTCCTGAAGAACAGAAACGATCATTCTTTCTCACACTGTTCCTTATCTTCAGTCAAGAAAACCGTGCTGTGTCCTCGTGAGCACTCCCCCAGGCCCATGGATATATTACAAGAGTTTAGTGGTTTAGCTCAGGTCAGGAACAGCATAGTGAGGTATATGTGGACGAGGGGGGAGAAAGAGAGAGAGAACAGGGAGAGGAGAAAGGACAGAAAAGAGAGGAGAGAGGACAGGGAGAGGAGAAAGGACAGGGAGAGGAGAGGACAGGACAGGACAGGGAGAGGACAGGGAGAGGACAGGACAGGGAGCGGAGAAAGGACAGGGAGAGGAGAGAGGACAGGGAGAGGAGAGAGGACAGGGAGAGGAGAAAGGACAGGGAGAGGAGAGAGGACAGGGAGAGGAGAGAGGACAGGGAGAGGAGAGAGGACAGGGAGAGGAGAGAGGACAGGGAGAGGAGAGAGGACAGGGAGAGGAGAAAGGACAGGGAGAGGAGAGAGGACAGGGAGAGGAGAGAGGACAGGGAGAGGAGAGAGGACAGGGAGAGGAGAGAGGACAGGGAGAGGAGAGAGGACAGGGAGAGGAGAGAGGACAGGGAGAGGAGAGAGGACAGGGAGAGGAGAGAGGACAGGGAGAGGAGAGAGGACAGGGAGAGGAGAGAGAGGGAGAGAGGACAGGGAGAGGAGAGAGGCCAGGGAGAGGACAGGGAGAGGAGAGAGAGGACAGGGAGAGGAGAGAGGCCAGGGGAGAGGACAGGGAGAGGAGAGAGGACAGGGAGAGGAGAGAGGCCAGGGAGAGGAGAGAGGACAGGGAGAGGAGAGAGGCCAGGGAGAGGAGAGAGGCCAGGGAGAGGAGAGAGGCCAGGGAGAGGAGAGAGGCCAGGGAGAGGAGAGAGGACAGGGAGAGGAGAGAGGACAGGGAGAGGAGAGAGGACAGGGAGAGGAGAGAGGACAGGGAGAGGAGAGAGGACAGGGAGGGGAGAGAGGACAGGGAGAGGAGAGAGGACAGGGAGAGGAGAGAGGACAGGGAGGGGAGAGAGGACAGGGAGAGGAGAGAGGACAGGGAGAGGAGAGAGGACAGGGAGAGGAGAGAGGCCAGGGAGAGGAGAGAGGACAGGGAGAGGAGAGAGGACAGGGAGAGGAGAGAGGACAGGGAGAGGAGAGAGGACAGGGAGAGGAGAGAGGACAGGGAGGGGAGAGAGGACAGGGAGAGGAGAGAGGAGAGAGGACAGGGAGAGGAGAGAGGACAGGGAGGGAGAGAGGACAGGGAGAGGAGAGAGGACAGGGAGAGGAGAGAGGACAGGGAGAGGAGAGAGGCCAGGGAGAGGGAGAGAGGCCAGGGAGAGGACAGGGAGATGACAGGGAGAGGAGAGAGGACAGGGAGAGGACAGGGAGATGACAGGGAGAGGAGAGAGGACAGGGAGAGGAGAGAGGACAGGGAGAGGAGAGAGGACAGGGAGAGGAGAGAGGACAGGGAGAGGAGAGAGGACAGGGAGAGGAGAGAGGACAGGGAGAGGAGAGAGGACAGGGAGAGGAGAGAGGACAGGGAGAGGACAGGGAGAGGAGAGAGGACAGGGAGAGAGGACAGGGAGAGGAGAGAGGACAGGGAGAGGAGAGAGGACAGGGAGAGGAGAGAGGACAGGGAGAGGACAGGGAGAGGAGAGAGGACAGGGAGAGGAGAGAGGACAGGGAGAGGACAGGGAGAGGAGAGAGGACAGGGAGAGGAGAGAGGACAGGGAGAGGAGAGAGGACAGGGAGAGGGAGAGAGGACAGGGAGAGGAGAGAGAGGACAGGGAGAGGAGAGAGGCCAGGGAGAGGAGAGAGGACAGGGAGAGGAGAGAGGACAGGGAGAGGAGAGAGGCCAGGGAGAGGAGAGAGAGGAGAGAGGACAGGGAGGGAGAGAGGACAGGGACAGGGAGAGGAGAGAGGCCAGGGAGAGGAGAGAGGACAGGGAGAGGAGAGAGAGGAGAGAGGCCAGGGAGAGGAGAGAGGACAGGGAGAGGAGAGAGGCCAGGGAGAGGAGAGAGGCCAGGGAGAGGGAGAGAGGACAGGGAGAGGAGAGAGGACAGGGAGAGGAGAGAGGACAGGGAGAGGAGAGAGGCGAGGGTGAGGAGAGAGGCCAGGGAGAGGAGAGAGGACAGGGAGAGGAGAGAGAGGAGAGAGGCCAGGGAGAGGAGAGAGGACAGGGAGAGGAGAGAGGACAGGGAGAGGACAGGGAGAGGAGAGAGGACAGGGAGAGGAGAGAGAGGAGAGAGGACAGGGAGAGGAGAGAGGCCAGGGAGAGGAGAGAGGCCAGGGAGAGGACAGGGAGAGGAGAGAGGACAGGGAGAGGACAGGGAGATGACAGGGAGGGGAGAGAGGACAGGGAGAGGAGAGGGAGAGGAGAGAGGCCAGGGAGAGGAGAGAGGCCAGGGAGAGGGGAGAGAGGACAGGGAGAGGAGAGGGAGATGACAGGGAGGGGAGAGAGGACAGGGAGAGGAGAGGGAGAGGAGAGAGGCCAGGGAGAGGAGAGAGGACAGGGAGAGGAGAGAGGACAGGGAGAGGAGAGAGGACAGGGAGAGGGAGAGAGGACAGGGAGAGGAGAGAGGACAGGGAGAGGAGAGAGGACAGGGAGAGGAGAGAGGACAGGGAGAGGAGAGAGGACAGGGAGAGGAGAGAGGACAGGGAGAGGAGAGAGGACAGGGAGAGGAGAGGGAGATGACAGGGAGGGGAGAGAGGACAGGGAGAGGGAGAGGGAGAGGAGAGAGGCCAGGGAGAGGAGAGAGGCCAGGGAGAGGAGAGAGGACAGGGAGAGGAGAGGGAGAGGAGAGAGGCCAGGGAGAGGAGAGAGGCCAGGGAGAGGAGAGGGAGAGGAGAGAGGCCAGGGAGAGGAGAGAGGCCAGGGAGAGGAGAGAGGACAGGGAGAGGAGAGAGGACAGGGAGAGGAGAGAGGACAGGGAGAGGAGAGAGGACAGGGAGAGGACAGGGAGAGGAGAGAGGCCAGGGAGAGGAGAGAGGCCAGGGAGAGGAGAGAGGACAGGGAGAGGACAGGGAGAGGAGAGAGGACAGGGAGAGGAGAGAGGACAGGGAGAGGAGAGAGGACAGGGAGAGGAGAGAGGACAGGGAGGGGAGAGAGGACAGGGAGAGGAGAGAGGACAGGGAGAGGAGAGAGGCCAGGGAGAGGAGAGAGGCCAGGGAGAGGAGAGAGGACAGGGAGAGGAGAGAGGACAGGGAGAGGAGAGAGGACAGGGAGAGGACAGGGAGAGGAGAGAGGACAGGGAGAGGAGAGAGGCCAGGGAGAGGAGAGAGGCCAGGGAGAGGAGAGAGGACAGGGAGAGGAGAGAGGACAGGGAGAGGAGAGAGGACAGGGAGAGGGAGAGAGGACAGGGAGAGGAGAGAGGACAGGGAGAGGAGAGAGGACAGGGAGAGGACAGGGAGAGGAGAGAGGACAGGGAGAGGAGAGAGGACAGGGAGAGGGGAGAGAGGACAGGGAGAGGAGAGAGGACAGGGAGAGGAGAGAGGACAGGGAGAGGACAGGGAGAGGAGAGAGGACAGGGAGAGGAGAGAGGACAGGGAGAGGAGAGAGGCCAGGGAGAGGAGAGAGGACAGGGAGAGGACAGGGAGAGGACAGGGAGAGGACAGGGAGAGGAGAGAGGACAGGGAGAGGAGAGAGGACAGGGAGAGGACAGGGAGAGGAGAGAGGACAGGGAGAGGGAGAGAGGACAGGGAGAGGAGAGAGGACAGGGAGAGGACAGGGAGAGGAGAGAGGACAGGGAGAGGAGAGAGGACAGGGAGAGGAGAGAGGACAGGGAGAGGAGAGAGGACAGGGAGAGGAGAGAGGACAGGGAGAGGAGAGAGAGGAGAGAGGACAGGGAGAGGAGAGAGGACAGGGAGAGGACAGGGAGAGGAGAGAGGACAGGGAGAGGAGAGAGGACAGGGAGAGGAGAGAGGACAGGGAGAGGAGAGAGGCCAGGGAGAGGAGAGAGGACAGGGAGAGGAGAGAGGACAGGGAGAGGACAGGGAGAGGAGAGAGGACAGGGAGAGGAGAGAGGACAGGGAGAGGAGAGCTTTGCTGAGCGCTGGCTGCGACCTGTATTGCTTGTTGATGCGTCACCTCCTACTTGCGGAAGAACTTGAGGTAGACGACTGCACCCAGGATGCCCAGCTCCATCAGCATGATGACGGATAACAACAGCTTGTTGGTCATCAGTCTAAAAGAGGGAGGACAGACACACACAGCAACTCAATGACGGAGGACAGATTCAACAAACTGAAGAAGAAGCCCCCAAATTTTATTTTTTTGTCAAAAGAGGCCTCTATTGCGAAATAGTACTCACAATTAGAATAACCTGTATAAATACAGACGCCATTTTTACACTAACATGAGGACATGGACCATAGTGGAACAGCGCTGTCCAGAGCCCTGTCTGACTCACCGTCGAGACATGGCTCGTAGGATCTTCCTGCTCCGGCTGAGGTTCTCCCCAGTGTTGACCAGCTAACAGGTGGAACACAACAACGAAAGACAACGACAGGTCATCAGAACTCAACATCTTCTCTTTTCAAAATAAACTCTTTGACGGTTATGATTCCAGCTAACAGGTGGAACACAACAACGAAAGACAACGACAGGTCATCAGAACTCAACATCTTCTCTTTTCAAAATAAACTCTTTGACGGTTATGATTCCAGCTAACAGGTGGAACACAACAACGAAAGACAACGACAGGTCATCAGAACTCAACATCTTCTCTTTTCAAAATAAACTCTTTGACGGTTATGATTCCAGCTAACAGGTGGAACACAACAACGAAAGACAACGACAGGTCATCAGAACTCAACATCTTCTCTTTCAAAAAAACAAACTCTTTGACGGTTATGATTCCAAGAAAGTCTCAATTTGCTCCCTCCCCTTTATATTTAATGATCTGACAAGTCTGGATAAGTCTGGATCCACCATTTTGTTTACACTGTACAGATCTGTGAACATCGAAGGGTTGGGAGAGACTCGGGACCAGGCTGCCATAGTTCTGACATGAAGGCCACAAAGACTCTCTGATTAGAGTGCTGATCTAGGATCTGTCCATATCATATTTTATTTTACCTTTATTTAACCAGGCAAGTCTGTTGAGAACAAATTCTTATTTTCAATGACGGCTTAGGAACAGTGGGTTAACTGCCTTCTTCAGGGGCAGAACGACAGATTTGTACCTTGTCAGCTCGGGGATTCGATCTTGCAACCTCCCAGTGGTTAGAGCGTTGGACTGGTAACCGAAAGTTTTCATGTTCAAATCCCCGAGCTGACAAGGTACAAATCTGTCGTCCTGCCCCTGAACAGGCTGTTAACCCACTGTTCCTAGGCCACCATTTGTTCTTAACTGACTTCCCTAGTTAAATAAAGGTAAAATAAATCAAACTAGACCAACGCTCTAACCACTAGGCTACCTGCCGCTCATCTCATTCATTCTGATCTAGGATCTGTCCATATCATCTCACCATCTCAGATCTGTCTATATAATCTGATCTCAGATCTGTATCATCTCATTCATTCTGATCTAGGATCTGTCCAGATCATCATCTTCTCAATCAGAGCCTTTTGTCTCCAGAGCTTCTCAATCAGAGCCTTTTGTCTCCAGAGCTTCTCAATCAGAGCCTTATGTCTCCAGAGCTTCTCAATCAGAGCCTTGTGTCTACAGACCTTCCCAATCCCACTCACTCGGTCTCTGGTGCGGTCCAGCTGTTCTCTCTGCTCTCCCAGCTCCTCGATGATGTCCACGCCGATCTGGTCTGTCTCTGCGGCGATGCGCTGACTCCTCTCTATACTCTGACTGGCGTTGTTCAGGTGCTCGTGTCCCTGGATCAGCAAGGCCCTCTGAGACTGAAGCTGGGTCTGAAATCAAACAGATAATAAAATCAATCAATTCCTGCACGGAAAGTGCAATAAGCTGTCAGTTGAACGTAAGCCCTGAATATATAATTTTATTGTGTTTCAGGAACGTTGTCTTGTAATATCTCAACAGCATCAGCACATATCAGGGCTGTGTGGTCTTAGCCACTACCAGTTGTAACTGACACCACTCATCCTACTGTAAGGCTACTGTGCGCTTGTTTATTCCACGTGTAACTCTGTTGTTGTTGTTGTTGTTTTCTGTCGCATTGCTTTGCTGTATCTTGGCCAGGTCGCAGTTGTAAATGAGAACTTTTTCTCAATTAGTTTGCCTGGTTAAATAAAAGGTGAAATAAAATAAAAATGGTGAATGGATGGTGTATGTAAACATCTCCAGGCTGAAGATCCCTCTAGGTACAGATCTAGGAGCAGCTTCCCTTCCTGCAATTCTAACATTAACCATTATTAGGGAAAAAATGCTAAACTGACCCCAGATCAGTGTCTCTCAGGGGCAACTTTACCCTCCTTGAACCAACGTAAGTCAGTCTAGACTCACGCTGTGTTCGTTCTGAGAGGAGTAGATGCCGTAGGCGCCTTCTGCTGGCCGGGTAGAGGACAGGTCAGAGCTCTTCACCTCTCTCTGGAGCTTCCCCAGGTCTCTGCGGAACAGACGCAGCCTGGTAGACATGGCGTTCCGGTAGGACGAGGGAACACCGATCAACTCCTGCTCCATCCCCTGCAGCTGGAGATTCACCAGGAGAAACATTTCATACCCCTCTAAAAATGACATTATAGCTGCCCTCGGCTCCAGCCTTTGCAACCTAATGCGTGTATGTATGAATGAATGAGTGTATATATATAACGCTCCGATCCGGTGACGGAAAACGGGGTAAATTGGTACTTCATGGGGTCCCTTGACCCAGCCTCTGGACTGTGTTTGGGACAGTGGCAAAAACTCCCTATTGGTCGGGCGGAGAAACCCGGGGAGGACCTGGCTCCTTGGAGTGGCTGAGATAGATAGATAGATAGATAGATAGGTGTGTGTATCTATATCTGGCTCCTTGGTGTGGCCCTTCCTCTGAGGCTGTACTGGGTCAAGAGATATAGATATCTATATATAGATATGTGTGTGTGTGTGTGTGTGTGTGTGTGTGTGTGTGTGTGTGTGTATATATATATATATATATATATATACATACACACACACACACACATATCTCTATATAGATATATCTATATATATATGTAAAACAGGAACACCTCTGTGTTCAATTTATTTATGTTTTTTTTTTAAAGGCTGAGCTGCACTGTTTTGTTTGGTGTTTACTTTGAAAAAATTATTTTTCTAAATGTCCATTATGAGAGAGATAGATATGTATGTATGTATGTATGTATGTATGCATGTATGCGTGTATGTGTGTATGTGTGTGTGTGTGTGTGTGTGTGTGTGTGTGTGTGTGTGTGTGTGTGTGTGTGTGTGTGTGTGTGTGTGAGAGTGTGTGTGAGTGACACACACACAGATGTTGGGTACTGAAGAAAAAAAAAAAACACACAATCTCATCTGGATTAATACAATATTGTTCAATAGAAACAGTTAAATTAGTGAAATGTTAACCCATGTTATTGTAGTACTAGTTCATTCCTTCAACTCTATGCCAGTAGAGCATTTCCATCTGATCCAAGGCTTTATGAGTAAACAACAACCGATCAGGTTATTACTGTCGACTGTGTTTCACTACCAGATCACTAGTACCAGCCGACGGACATTTAGAATAATCTGCTAGAATTTTTATTTTTATTTTGGGGCGGCAGGGTAGCCTAGTGGTTAGAGCGTTGGACTAGTAACCGGTAGGTTGCAAGTTCAAACCCCCGAGCTGACAAGATACAAATCTGTCGTTCTGCCCCTGAACAGGCAGTTAACCCACTGTCATTGAAAATAAGAATTTGTTCTTAACTGACTTGCCTGGTTAAATAAAGGTAAAAAAAATAAATTAAAAAAAATAGCTATAAAATCGATACAGATGAGATTTGCGACAGATCGCTCCCCCCCCCCTCCAAGTGTGACATATACAATAAAATACCAAATGGCCGCTTACCACTTCCACTGCCTCTCCGTGTCTTTCGTCAAAAGTTCTCACCAACCTCTTCTTCTCCTCTGTAAAAGAGGAACACCTCTGTGTTTAATTTATTTATTTGTTTTTTTTAAAGGCTGAGCTGCACTGTTTTGTTTGGTGTTTACTTTGAAAAAATTATTTTTCTAAATGTCCCTTATGATATGCAAGCATACCTAGGCACCAATGTGTCATGAACAACATTAGCTTGAGCAACACTCGTGGAATAGCGGTTCGCCTTCAAAATAAAAGTCTCCCGTTGAAACTGACGCAAACGGATACAAATAGTGGAATTATGACACCATCGTAGTTGGAATAGATTTAATTTAAATAGATGTGACTGTGGATTACAATGTTTGTTTCCAACATCAGGGCTGTTTTCCTAAAATTATTTAAATCCACCTTGTGTTTTGTTTCCTTCAAAATAAAATAAAAACTAGATGTCACATCCGCTGAATACAACAGGTATAGTAGACCTTACCGTGAAATGCTTACTTTACAAACCCTTAACCAACAAGAAGAGTTAAGAAAATATTTACCAAATAAACAAAAGTTTTCAAAAATTATAAAAAGTAACAGTGTAAACTGTGTCACTACAGATTGTAGGTTCGAGTCCAGACCCTGTCAAATCAGGCCGCGACCGAGAGACCCATGGGGCGGCGTACAATTGGCATCGTTCCGGGTTAGAGGAGGGGGATGTCCTTGTCCCATCGCGCATTATAGCGTCTCCTGTGGCGGGCCGGGAGCAGTGCACGCTGACACGGTCGCCAGGTGTACGGTGTTTCCTCCGACACATTGGTGCGGCTGGCTTCCGGGTTAAGTGGGCATTGTGTCAAGAAGCAGTGTGGCTGTGGGCTGGGCTGTGTTTCGGAGGACACACTGCTCATTGGCCTTCGCCTCTCCCGAGTCCGTACGGGAGTCGCAGCGATGAGACAAGACTGTAACTACCAATACCACGAAATTGGGGAGAAATGGTTCAAAAATGGCTGTTAAGCAGCCTCTTGGTCCTCGACTTGGTGCTCCGGTACCACTTTCCATGCGGTGGCAGAGAGAACAGTCTATTATGGACGCTGCACAACAGTCTATTATGGACGCTGTGCAACAGTCTATTATCATCGACGCTGTACAACAGTCTATTATGGACGCTGTGCAACAGTCTATTATCATCGACGCTGTACAACAGTCTATTATGGACGCTGCACAACAGTCTATTGTGGACGCTGTGCAACAGTCTATTATGGACGCTGTGCAACAGTCTATTATCATCGACGCTGTACAACAGTCTATTGTGGACGCTGTACAACAGTCTATTATTATCGACGCTGTACAACAGTCTATTATTATCGACGCTGTACAACAGTCTATTATTATCGACGCTGTACAACAGTCTATTGTGGACGCTGTACAACAGTCTATTATTATCGACGCTGTACAACAGTCTATTATCATCGACGCTGTACAACAGTCTATTATTATCGACGCTGTACAACAGTCTATTATTATCGACGCTGTACAACAGTCTATTATTATCGACGCTGTACAACAGTCTATTATTATCGACGCTGTACAACAGTCTATTGTGGACGCTGTACAACAGTCTATTATCGACGCTGTATAACAGTCTATTATCGACGCTGTATAACAGTCTATTATGGACGCTGTGCAACAGTCTTATCATCGACGCTGTGCAACAGTCTATTATGGACGCTGTACAACAGTCTATTATGGACGCTGTACAACAGTCTATTATGGACGCTGTACGACAGTCTATTGTGGACGCTGTGCAACAGTCTATTGTGGACGCTGTACAACAGTCTATTATGGACGCTGTACAACAGTCTATTATGGACGCTGTACGACAGTCTATTATGGACGCTGCACAACAGTCTATTATGGGGCGGCAGGGTAGCCTAGTGGTTAGAGCGTTGGACTAGTAACCGAAAGGTTGCAAGTTCAAACCCCCGAGCTGACAAGGTACAAATCTGTCGTTCTGCCCCTGAACAGGCAGTTAACCCACTGTTCCTAGGCCGTCATTGAAAATAAGAATTTGTTCTTAACTGACTTGCCTAGTAAAATAAAGGTAAAATAAATAAAAAAATTATGGACGCTGTATAAACTGCCGTAGTTCTGGTTGGTATTCAGCGTGCGTTGAACTTTTCCCACTTCCTGTAAATGACTGGTGATTGCTCAGCCGCCATCAGTTCAAGATATATAAGCGCTAGCTTTGCGTTAGCTTAGCATAAGCATTGGGTTAACACCGTTAAGGTGACCGTGTCAGAGGTGAGAGTTGGGCTAATGCCTTGCTTTCTTAGAGAGATGTGGCCTTCGACAAGTCAAAAGGATGCGTTATCTGTTCTGCTGCCACTATTTCTTTAAATCCTCTGTTCTCTGTGAGGGAGACGGGTTAGTGGTGGCCTGTGTTAACCTGCTAGCATAGCATGATTAGGATATTAGTGTTAATGACAGTGGATGTCCTGTTGTTGGTCCTCTACCACCACCTCAACAGGGGGGTCAGAGAGCTGTGACCTGTTACCACCACCTCAACAGGGGGTCAGAGGGCTGTGACCTGTTACCACCACCTCAACAGGGGGTCAGAGGGCTGTGACCTGTTACCACCACCTCAACAGGGGGTCAGAGGGCTGTGACCTGTTACCACCACCTCAACAGGGGGTCAGAGGGATGTGACCTGTTACCACCACCTCAACAGGGGGTCAGAGAGCTGTGACCTGTTACCACCACCTCAACAGGGGGTCAGAGGGCTGTGACCTGTTACCACCACCTCAACAGGGGGTCAGAGGGCTGTGACCTGTTACCACCACCTCAACAGGGGGTCAGAGGGCTGTGACCTGTTACCACCACCTCAACAGGGGGTCAGAGGGCTGTGACCTGTTACCACCACCTCAACATGGTGCTCCGTGCTGTGGCAGAGAGAACAGTCTATCACTAGGGTGGCTGAAGTCTATGACAATTTTATGAGCTGTCCTCTGACACCGCTTATTATATAGGTCCTGGACGGCAGGAAGCTTAGCCCTTAGTGATGTAGTGGGCCGTACGCACTACCCTCTGTAGGTGACTTGCGATCAGATGCCGAGCAGTTGCCATAAAAAGGCGGTGATGCAACCGGTCAGGATGCTCTCGATGGTGCAGCTGTAGAACTTTCTGAGGATCTGGGGACCCATGCCAAATCTTTTCAGTCTCCTGGGGGGGGAAAAGGTTTTAAGTCAAGTCCTCTTCACGACTATCTTGGTGTGTTTGGACCATGATAGTTTGTTGGTGATGTTGACACCAAGGAACTATAAACTCCCGACCCGCTCTACTACGACTAAGTACACACCCCTGAGGGGCCCCCGTGTTGAGGATCAGCGTGGCAGACGTGTTGTTACCTACCCTCACCACCAGGGGGCGGCCTGTCAGGAAGTCCAGGATCCAGTTGCAGAGGGAGGTGTTTAGTCCCAGGGTCCTTACCTTAAAGATGAGCTTCGTGGGCACTACGGTGTTGAACGCTGAGCTGTCGTCTGTATTTTGTCCAGGTGGGAAATGCATTTTGTCCAGGTGGGAAACGACAGTGTGGAGTTCCTTGCCATTAAAAAAATTATCTGTTGAAATAGCACTGTGGATTTATAGACTTCAGATTTGCAAAGGGGACATAATTATATTGCAATGTACAGCCTTCTCACTGGACCTTGGGTCCATGAAATGAGGTATCAGTTTACTCAGTGACACTCACAGATCATAACTGTGAAGGGTTTACACAAATATCAGCGTCTTGCAGGACATTAACTTTGGGAAATCACCTCACTATTCAGTCTATTGTGAGTATTGGACAATCTTTTTGCAACGTAGAGCCTTACCTATGGATCTGGATGGTCCATGAAATGAGGAGGCCCCTCTGGGGTGAGTGCTTAGTCCCCTCCTGTATTCCCGTGACTTCGTGGCCAAACACGACTCAAACACCATCATGAAGTTTGCAGATGACACAACGGTGGTAGGCCTGATCGCCAATGAAAGCCTATAGGGAGGTCAGAGACCTGCCATCTCTCCCTCAACGTGAACTGGATCCTGGACTTCCTGAC
Organism: Oncorhynchus masou masou; assembly: GCF_036934945.1. NCBI lineage: Eukaryota > Metazoa > Chordata > Actinopteri > Salmoniformes > Salmonidae > Oncorhynchus > Oncorhynchus masou. The sequence goes on from NW_027016907.1 coordinate 38,507, forward strand.
GGGCCGCCCCCAGGTGGTGAGGGTAGGTAGCAACACATGTGCCACACTGATCCTCAACATTGGAGCTCCCCAGGGGTGCGTGCTTAGTCCCCTCCTGTACTCCCTGTTCACCCACGACTGTGTGGCCAGGCACGACTCCAACTCCATCATTAAGTTTGCTGATGACACAACAGTTGTAGGCCTGATCACCAACAACAAGGGAGGCAGCCTATAGGGAGGAGGTCAGAGACCTGGCAGTGTGGTGCCAGGACACCAACCTCTCCCTCAACGTCAGCAAGACAAAGGAGATTATCGGTGGACAACAGGAAAAAGGAGGGCTGAGCACGCCCCCATTGAGATCGACAGAGCTGTAGTGGAGACGGCCCACATCACTTCAGGAACCTACCAAGGTCCAAACACACCAACACAGTCGTGAAGAGGGCACGACAACGCCTCTTCCCCCTCAGGAGGCAGAAAAGATTTGGCATGTGCCATCAGATCCTCAGGAAGTTCTACAGTTGCCAAGATCTTGACTGGCTGCATCATTTCATGGTTAGGCAAGGCGCTATAGAGCTAGTGTGTACGGCCCAGTAGTCACTGGTTGCCATCCAGGACCTCTATACCAGGCGGTGTCAGAGGAAGGACCTAAAAATTGTCAAAGATTCCAGCCACCCAAGTCATAGACCGTTCTCTCTGCTACTGCCAAGCAAGTGGTACCGACACACCAAGTCTGTAACCAACAGGACCCTGAACAGCTTCTACCCCCAAGCCATGAGACATCTAAACAAGAATGATAAATAGTTAACCAAGTCGCTACCTGGACTATCTGCATTGACCCTTTTTGTACAAACTCTTTTGACTCATCACATACACTGCTGCTGCTACTGTTTATTATCGATCCTGTTGCCTAGTCACTTAATTCTAAATAGTTAACCAAGTCACTACCTGGACTATCTTCAATGACCCCCTTTTTTTTTTTTTTTTACTCATCACACGCTACTGTCTACCTTTTTAACATCAACGACATCACACCTGGCCAGACCCCCCATGCTCACCCCCCCACCCACCCCTGTAATCTCCAGCCCCCCGCATACATCTGCCATACGGCCTCAAACTGCACCATTTTGTCTCTCTCCCTCGATCGAGCACTTTTCAACATTTCGATAAGGCATTTGACCATTGAGTATTGGTTGATGTCCAGTTTACATATTTTCAAGATGATTGACAGAGAATGTTTCTTCCCCATCGGGAATCTCACGTCCTGAAACACGCTGACAAACGGAGTAAGATTTACAATGTAATACTTCTGAAAACCAAATGTCTAACTTCTATAGTTTTTATTTACCTATCCTTGTTGATTAGTGACTTTATTCCTAGTTATATGTACATATCTACCTCAAACCCCTGCACATTGACTCAGTACTGGTACCCTGTGTATATAGCCTAGTTATCATTACTCAGTACTGGTACCCTGTGTATATAGCCTAGTTATCATTACTCAGTACTGGTACCCTGTGTATATAGCCTAGTTATCATTACTCAGTACTGGTACCCTGTGTATATAGCCTAGTTATCATTACTCAGTACTGGTACTCTGTGTATATAGCCTAGTTATCATTACTCAGTACTGGTACTCTGTGTATATAGCCTAGTTATCATTACTCAGTACTGGTACTCTGTGTATATAGCCTAGTTATCATTACTCAGTACTGGTACTCTGTGTATATAGCCTAGTTATCATTACTCAGTACTGGTACTCTGTGTATATAGCCTAGTTATCATTACTCAGTACTGGTACTCTGTGTATATCGCCTAGTTATCATTACTCAGTACTGGTACCCTGTGTATATAGCCTAGTTATCATTACTCAGTACTGGTACTCTGTGTATATAGCCTAGTTATCATTACTCAGTACTGGTACTCTGTGTATATAGCCTAGTTATCATTACTCAGTACTGGTACCCTGTGTATATAGCCTAGTTATCATTACTCAGTACTGGTACCCTGTGTATATAGCCTAGTTATCATTACTCATTGACTCAGTACTGGTACCCTGTGTATATAGCCTAGTTATCATTACTCAGTACTGGTACCCTGTGTATATAGCCTAGTTATCATTACTCAGTACTGGTACCCTGTGTATATAGCCTAGTTATCATTACTCATTGACTCAGTACTGGTACCCTGTGTATATAGCCTAGTTATCATTACTCAGTACTGGTACCCTGTGTATATAGCCTAGTTATCATTACTCAGTACTGGTACCCTGTGTATATAGCCTAGTTATCATTACTCAGTACTGGTACCCTGTGTATATAGCCTAGTTATCATTACTCAGTACTGGTACCCTGTGTATATAGCCTAGTTATCATTACTCAGTACTGGTACCCTGTGTATATAGCCTAGTTATCATTACCCAGTACTGGTACTCTGTGTATATAACCTAGTTATCATTATTCATTACTCAGTACTGGTACCCTGTGTATATAGCCTAGTTATCATTACTCATTGACTCAGTACTGGTACCCTGTGTATATAGCCTAGTTATCATTGCTGGTTATCATTTCTTCAGCCTCCTGAGGTTGAAGAGGCACTGTTGCGCCTTCTTCACGCTGTCTGTGAAGGGGGACCATTTCACTTGTCCGTGATGTGGGGTTATTGTTGGTAATCAAGCCCACTAATCAGTGAGAGTTTGTTTCCCTGACACCAGACTCCCAGGGCCCTCACCTCCTCCCTGTAGGCTGTCTCGTCGTTGTTGGTAATCAAGCCTACCACTGTTGTGTCGTCTGCAGACTTGATGATTGAGTTGGAGGCGTGCATGGCCACGCAGTCATGGGTGAACAGGTAGTACAGGAGGGGGCTGAGCACGCACCTTTGTGGGGCCCCAGTGTTGAGGATCAGCGGGGTGGAGATGCTGTTACCTACCCTCACACCACCTGGGGGCGGCCCATCAGGAAGTCCAGGATCCAGTTGCACAGGGCGAGGTTCAGACCCAGGGTCTCAAGCTTGATGACGAGTTTGGAGGGTACTATGGTGTTGAATGCTGAGCTGTAGTTGATGAACAGCATTCTCACATAGGTATTCCTCTTGACCAGATGGGTTAGGGCAGTGTGCAGTGTGGTTGCATCGTCTGTGAACCTTTTGGGGCGGTAAGCAAATTGGAGTGGGTCTAGGGTGTCAGGTAGGGTGGAGGTGATATGGTCCTTGACTAGTCTCTCAAAGCACTTCATGATGACGGAAGTGAGTGAAACGGGGCGGTAGTCGTTTAGCTCAGTTACCTTCGCTTTCTTGGGAACAGGAACAATGGTGGCCATTTTGAAGCATGTGGGCACAGCAGACTGGGATGAGGATTGATTGAATATGTCCGTAAACACACCAGCCAGCTGGTCTGCACTCTGAGGACGCGGCTGGGGATGCCGTCTGGGACGGCAGCCTTGCGAGGGTTAACACATTTAAATGTTTTACTCATGTCGGCTGCAGTGACGGAGAGCCCGCAGGTTTTGGTAGCGGGCTGTGTCAGTGGCACTGTATTGTCCACAAAGCGAGCAAAGAAGTTTAGTTTGTCTGGGAGGAAGAAATCATGGTCTGTGAAGGGGCTGGTTTTCCTTTTGTAGTACGTGATTGACTGTAGACCCTGCCACATACCTCTCGTGTCTGAGCCGTTGAATTGCGACTCTACTTTGTCTCTATACTGACGCTTAGCCTGTTTGATTGCCTTGGAGGGAATAGCTACACTGTTTGTATTCGGTCATGTTTCCGGTCACCTTGCCCTGATTAAAAGCAGGGGTACATGTACATACCACCTCAATCAGCCTGACTAATCGGTGTCTGTACGTAGTCTCGCTACTGTCATTTTTCACTGACTTTTTACTGTTGTTTTTATTTCTTTACTTACCTATTGTTCACCTAATACCTTTTTTGCACTATTGGTTAGAGCCTGTAAGTAAGCATTTCACTGTAAGGTCTAGACCTGTTGTATTCGGCGCACGTGACAAATAAACTTTGATTTGTGACAAAAGATTTGGACACCCAGAGTATGGAACCTGGTGTATGGAATCGAGGACAGACTATTTTTATTTCTACACGCTTCAGCACTCAGTGGTCCCATTCTGTGAGCTTGTGTGGCCTGCCACTTCGCTGCTGAGCCGTTGTTGCTCCTAGACATTTCCACTTCACAATAAAAGCACTTACAGTTGACCGGGGCAGCTCTAGCAGAGGAAAAATTTGACGAACTGACTTGTTGGAAAGGTGGCATCCTTACGACGGTGCCAAGTTGAAAGTCAAATGAGCTCTTCAGTAAGGCCATTCTACAGCATGGCTGATTGCATGACTGTGTACTCGATTTTATGCCAATATACCATGGCTAAGGGTTGTTCTTTAAGCACGACGCAACACGGAGTGCCTGGACACAGCCCATAGCCGTGGTATATTGGTCATATATCACAAACCCCAGATGTGCCTTATTGCTGTTATAAACTGGCTACCAATGTAAATTAGAGCAGTACAAATAAACGTTGTGTCATACCCGTGGTATACGGTCTGATATTCCACGGCTGTCGGCTAATCAGCATTCAGGGCTCGAACCACCCAGTGTAAAAATTTACATTTATTTGATAGCAACCATATTTTGTACATTTAACAGCAGTGGGCGGCTAAGCAGAAGTAAAACTAAAGCAAGACAACAGGAGGGTCAGCTAATGGTTGTGGATTGGAGCGATATTTAGAATGCAAAATACATATTTACAGATGCAAATTCAACTGGTTTTTTTACCTCCTTGACATTTCAGTAATCTGTCAGGCATCAACTTCAGTTCGTCATAAAGGGATTTGAAGATCTCCTGCAGCTTTTCAAACTCTTCCGATGACATTTTGCTTTTATTTTAGCAGCAGGATTTGTGTTTTCAATTGTCCGTTTCTTTCTTGACAACACAAACGCCCAAATATTAGAAAATTAAACTGTTAATTGCCGCTTATACGCTTTGTTGATAAAACCGTAAACCCCCAAACAAGATCCTCGGGACTCTTTCCGCATTCTGGTGATCGCGTGTCACATGTCTAGCGTCACTGCCTGCCTAAAGTGAATATCCTGCCCAATTATCACGAATGAAATGTCAAGTACATGCTTTTAAAATCAAAGTAACTTCAAATGTTTGACAGCAGCGTATGTTGTATACTTCTAATATGAATAATGTTTTTTTTTAAATGGTGGTTAAAACTGAAATAATATGTCAGATATTTATATACGGGCATTGAAAAGGTAACTTTCACTGGTGCATTGTGGTCAATGTCGTTTTTATAATAATCATAACTGATATATTTACCATCTTTCAGATGAATTATTGTTTTCATCTAAGGGGGAATATGTAGACTAGTATCTTACAAACTAAATAGCAGTTATTAGATTCAACTTCACTTTCGTTTTTTTGTTTTCTTTAAAACATAATAAATAAATAAAAATCCACAATTAATATGTGGGGAAAGAAAACTACAATCCCAGGTTCCATTGAACGAACATCTGTGACACAACCCATCCACCTATATACACTTCACCATAAAGTTTGACATCTCAGATCAGCTGTGTGGTCGCTGGAGCACAGAACCATGATGGAACAGCAGTGAGGAAAACCAACGAGAGAGTGGACCCGTTTCATGATGGTGCTCGTCTTGATTGTCGCAGGTCTTGTGGTTGTCGCGCTGCTCATGGTTTTATTCGCACCCTACATTCGGTAAGAATGAGCGGCGTATGTTCGAGGCTATAGCCGATGCATCATCCGTTACTATGCTTGGCATCTCATATTGCCTAATTAGTCGAACAATGATTGTCATTGTCAGGCTACCGAAAAACGAAGAGATCGTGACAGGCAATTCGGTCGCTAAATGAATCGACATCAGTGTTGATGATTACATTTTTATTTATTATTTCTCTGCGATAATAAAGCCCAAAGAAACACATTTTTCCCCCCATAACGAAGACAACCTTCTTCAGTACAATATTAATTTGTTGTTGTTTGGACTAAAGGCTCGAAATGCACTGTCAATTGAATATGATCCAATTGTGAATTATTGGCATCTCATATTGCCTTAATTAGTCGGACAATGATTGTCATTGTCAGGCGACCTGTACCGCTGAATGATGCAGATGAGTAGGCTGGAGCGCTATCATATTAATGAATATGCATATAAGAAGCGTTGCGCGCGTGGTTGGAGTTAAATTATGTTCCGCGAGCCATTGGTTAATCGGTAGCGAGCCAGGTTTTGTGGTGTAACTGTTGAACGAGCTAATGTTTGATCATTGTTGCCAGATTGATCCTTGCATATTGAGAAACCAATATGTTTCATGTTAAATCGTAAATAAAAGTAATAAATAATCAATTTTCAAAAAATTGTTTTATACAATTTTAACCAGTAATCTCTTTTCCGTGTAGCCTGGGAGTGCATCCAAAATGACAGCCTATTCCCTATATCGATCCCTGGTCGACAGTAGAGCTCTATGATCCCTGGTCGACAGTAGAGCTCTATGATCCCTGGTCGACAGTAGAGCTCTATGATCCCTGGTCGACAGTAGAGCTCTATGATCCCTGGTCGACAGTAGAGCTCTATGATCCCTGGTCGACAGTAGAGCTCTATGATCCCTGGTCGACAGTAGCGCTCTATGATCCCTGGTCGACAGTAGAGCTCTATGATCCCTGGTCGACAGTAGAGCTCTATGATCCCTGGTCGACAGAATAGGGAGCCATTTTGTAACGCAGTCTGTGTGGACTTTTCACAATGTGCCAGTGCCAACCTTACCAACGTAGACAGAACAGCTACATACGTTGGATTTGAGATAATAACACCGATATATTTCCTGTCTGTCCAGGAAATACTCTGCAGGTGGAACATGTATGTCTATGGCCCGGTTGGACGGGAAGACGGTCCTGATTACTGGAGCCAACACTGGCATTGGGAAGGAGACTGCTCTGGACCTGGCTATCAGAGGTGACTGACTGACACATACAGGGTCATATCCTGATACTCATACATGGTGTGGAGTCTATTCCTTGTCTCCTTTCCTTGCCTCCTTACATTCATCATCACACAGATATTGCCAGCCGGTGGAGATTAAGTAAAGAAACAGACTCAAATGGAACCTGTTCCTTATTTAGTGCACTACTCTGGGCCCTGTTCCTTATTTAGTGCACTACTCTGGGCCCTTTCCTTAGTGCACTACTCTGGGCCCTGTTCCTTATTTAGTGCACTACTCTGGGCCCGGTTCCTTATTTAGTGCACTACTCTGGGCCCTGTTCCTTATTTAGTGCACTACTCTGGGCCTTGTTCCTTATTTAGTGCACTACTCTGGGCCCTGTTCCTTATTTAGTGCACTACTCTGGCCCTGTTCCTTATTTAGTGCACTACTCTGGGCCCTGTTCCTTATTTAGTGCACTACTCTGGGCCCTGTTCCTTATTTAGTGCACTACTCTGGGCCCTTTCCTTATTTAGTGCACTACTCTGGGCTCTTTTCCTTATTTAGTGCACTACTCTGGGCCCTTTCCTTAGTGCACTACTCTGGGCTCTTTTCCTTATTTAGTGCACTACTCTGGGCCCTTTCCTTAGTGCACTACTCTGGACCCTGTTCCTTATTTAGTGCACTACTCTGGGCCCTTTCCTTAGTGCACTACTCTGGGCTCTTTTCCTTATTTAGTGCACTACTCTGGGCCCTTTCCTTAGTGCACTACTCTGGGCCCTGTTCCTTATTTAGTGCACTACTCTGGGCCCTTTCCTTAGTGCACTACTCTGGGCCCTTTTCCTTATTTAGTGCACTACTCTGGGCCCTTTCCTTAGTGCACTACTCTGGGCCCTTTCCTTAGTGCACTACTCTGGGCCCTTTCCTTAGTGCACTACTCTGGGCCCTTTTCCTTATTTAGTGCACTACTCTGGGCCCTTTCCTTAGTGCACTACTCTGGGCCCTTTCCTTAGTGCACTACTCTGGGCCCTTTCCTTAGTGCACTACTCTGGGCCCTTTCCTTAGTGCACTACTCTGGGCTCTTTTCCTTATTTAGTGCACTACTCTGGGCCCTTTCCTTAGTGCACTACTCTGGGCCCTTTCCTTAGTGCACTACTCTGGGCCCTTTTCCTTAGTTACTACTCTGGGCCCTTTCCTTAGTGCACTACTCTGGGCCCTTTTCCTTATTTAGTGCACTACTCTGGGCCCTTTCCTTAGTGCACTACTCTGGGCCCTTTCCTTAGTGCACTACTCTGGGCCCTTTTCCTTAGTGCACTACTCTGGGCCCTTTCCTTAGTGCACTACTCTGGGCCCTTAGTGCACTACTCTGGGCCCTTAGTGCACTACTCTGGGCCCTTTCCTTAGTGCACTACTCTGGGCCCGGTTCCTTATTTAGTGCACTACTCTGGGCCCGGTTCCTTATTTAGTGCACTACTCTGGGCCCTGTTCCTTATTTAGTGCACTACTCTGGGCCCGGTTCCTTATTTAGTGCACTACTCTGGGCCCGGTTCCTTATTTAGTGCACTACTCTGGGCCCGGTTCCTTATTTAGTGCACTACTCTGGGCCCGGTTCCTTATTTAGTGCACTACTCTGGGCCCGGTTCCTTATTTAGTGCACTACTCTGGGCCCGGTTCCTTATTTAGTGCACTACTCTGGGCACGGTTCCTTATTTAGTGCACTACTCTGCACGGTTCTTATTTAGTGCACTACTCTGGGCACGGTTCCTTATTTAGTGCACTACTCTGGGCACGGTTCCTCATTTAGTGCACTACTCTGGGCACGGTTCCTCATTTAGTGCACTACTCTGGGCACGGTTCCTCATTTAGTGCACTACTCTGGGCCCGGTTCCTCATTTAGTGCACTACTCTGGGCCCGGTTCCTCATTTAGTGCACTACTCTGGGCCCGGTTCCTCATTTAGTGCACTACTCTGGGCCCGGTTCCTCATTTAGTGCACTACTCTGGGCCCGGTTCCTCATTTAGTGCACTACTCTGGGCCCGGTTCCTCATTTAGTGCACTACTCTGGGCCCGGTTCCTCATTTAGTGCACTACTCTGGGCCCGGTTCCTCATTTAGTGCACTACTCTGGGCCGGTTCCTCATTTAGTGCACTACTCTGGGCTGGTTCCTCATTTAGTGCACTACTCTGGGCCCGGTTCCTCATTTAGTGCACTACTCTGGGCCCGGTTCCTCATTTAGTGCACTACTCTGGGCCCGGTTCCTCATTTAGTGCACTACTCTGGGCCCGGTTCCTCATTTAGTGCACTACTCTGGGCCCGGTTCCTTATTTAGTGCACTACTCTGGGCCCGGTTCCTCATTTAGTGCACTACTCTGGGCCCGGTTCCTTATTTAGTGCACTACTCTGGGCCCGGTTCCTTATTTAGTGCACTACTCTGGGCCCGGTTCCTTAGTTAGTGCACTACTCTGGGCCCTGTTCCTTAGTTAGTGCACTACTCTGGGCCCTTGGCCAACAGTAATGCATATAGTCCCATTTGGTACGCACACCTGGTCTTCATCCTAATAGTAATTCATAGTGTGGCCTCATTGCGGTCCTTACCTCCTTTCATTCCTTACCTCCTTTCCTTACCTCCTGTCCTTACCTCCTGTCCTTCATGACCTCAACAATAACGATAGAAGGATGTAAAGGAAGAGGAGAGGGGTGGTCTTTTAAAAGGAACACTGTGTCATCTATGCTGATTTATTGGTTATTGATTATTGTCTATTGCCAGGTGCTAGGGTGATTGGCCAGGGATGTGGAGAAGGGTGAGGGGGCCGCAGCATCGATACGACGCATCTACTCAAGGCAAATAAGGTCCGAGGCTAGACCTGGCTGATACCAGCTCCATACGGGGGCAACGCTTACTCAGAGGTCAACCTACTACTTCAGACTTCTCAAATAGCACCCATTCCCTATGTAGGCTACTTTTGACCAGGGCCCATAGAGCTCTAAACAAGGTGGTGCAAGCCATGTGATCTTTACATTTGGGGCGCAGGCCATGTGACCTTTACATTTG